>NW_027133355.1:0-1144 GCF_026122565.2 Emydura macquarii macquarii | reverse complement strand
CTATCCCTACCTTCCAAGGTATCACACTCCCCAGCTTAGTGTCGTCCGCAAACTGGATGAGGGTGCAATCTACCCCATCTTCCAGATCATTAATGAAGATGTTGAACAAAACCAGCCCCAGGACCGACCCTTGGGGCACTCCGCTTGTGAATGGTTGCCTGCTAGACATGGAGCCATTGATCACTGCTCGTTGAGCCCTATGCTCTAGCCAGTTCTCTATCCATTTTATAGTCCATTCATCCAACCCATACTTCTTTAATTTGCTGATAGGAATACTGTGAGAGACAGTATCAAAAGCTTTGTTAAAGTCAAGGTATATCACATCCACCGCCTTCCCTACATCCACAGAGCCAGTCACCTCATCATAGAAAGCAATCAGGTTCATCAGGCATGACCTTCCCTTGGTGAATCCGTGTTGACTGTTCCTGATCACCTTCCTCTCTTCCAAGTGCCTTAAAATTTATTCCTTAAGGACCTGCTCCATGATTTTTCCAGGGATTGAGGTGAGGCTGACCGGTCTGTAGTTCCCTGGATCCTCTTTCCTCCCTTTTTTGAAGATGGGCACCAGATTTGCTTTTTTCCAGTCCTCAGGGACCTCCCCCTGTTGCCACGAGCTTTCAAAGATAATAGCCAGTGGCTCTGAAATCACCTCAGCCAACTCCCTCAGCACCCTCGGGTGCACTGCATCCGGCCCCATGGACTTGTGTACGTCCAATCCTTCTAAATAGTCTTGGACCTGTTCCTTCAGCACTGCGGGATGTTCATCTCCTTCCCATTCTGTGCCACCCAGTGCAGCAGTCTGGGAGCTGATCTTGTCTTTGAAGACAGAGGCAAAAAAGGCATTGAGTACCTCAGCTTTCTCCACATCCTCTGTCACTAGGTTGCCTCCCTCATTCTCTAATGGGCTCACACTTTCCCTAATCTTCCTCTTGTTGGCAACATGCCTGTAGAAACCCTTCTTGTTCCCCTTCACATCCCTTGCTAGCTGCAACTCCAATTGTGCTTTGGCCTTCCTGATTTCATTCCTGCATGTTCGAGCAGTATTTTTATAATCCTCCCTAGTCATCTGACCAAGCTTCCACTTCTTGTAAGCTTCTTTTTTGTGTTTAAGTTCGCCAAAGACTTCTTTGTTAAGCCAAGCAGG
>NW_027133354.1:0-1135 GCF_026122565.2 Emydura macquarii macquarii | reverse complement strand
TGTTTGGTTTTGTGTTTGATCATTTGTGGGAACTTGGGAGATGTTTATTAATTTTCAGTGCAAGAATTACAGCAAAATACCCATAACATTTTTTTCTTGAACAAGTGCTAGCAATCACACGAGATTTTTGTGGAATCATAGAATAGTTGGGCTGGAAGGGACCTTGAGAGGTCATCTAGCCCCTTCCCCAGTACTGTGGCAGAACTAAGTACACGTAGATCATCCATGACAGATGTAAGAACAGGTTAGACAAACAAGCCTCCAGTGACCAGAATCCACCACCTCCCTGGGGTTTGTGCATTTAGTACAAATATGCACAGATCTCCACTGCAGGTTGGATTCTTGTGGCTATAACTAAAGATGATTATAATAGAAGAATAGGTTTATCAAAGGAATCTGCTATAGGCAGCCTGATGAGAAGGAGCAAAATAAAGAGATGATAACTGAGATCAAAGTAGTTTGTGGAAAGCAGCAAACCAATAGTAAGGGGTGATTTCAGCCACAGTACCTGATATGTGGTGAGAAATGTGCAGTAGGAATAAACTAAGAAATGTTTGTATTCTTTGTACAGAACAAGTGCTTCCTTACACAAAGTCTGAAGGAAAGAAACAATTTCCAGTGAAGGTTGTGTGGCTCATACATAAGGTTCTGATTTTGGTATGGGTATTTTTATGAAGTGTCATGGACAGGACACAGGCAATAAACACTCATGCTGAAGCCAAAGCTCAAGCCCTGCCACTTGGGTCTGAAGCCGAAACCAAAGAACTTGCAGATGTGTTAAAATCACAGAATCCGTGACAGTCATAGCTTTACACTACGCCAAGGGTTCTCAAACCTACCTTTCTGGGACCCCCTTTGAAAATATTTCAGGCTGTGATGAACCCCCCAAAAAGTGATGACCCCCCCCCCCCCCAAGCCATGCTACCCTTACTTCTGCACTGCTGCTGGGTGGCACTGCCTTCACAGCACCCAGCCAGCAGCCGCTGCTCTCCGTCCACCCAGCTCTGAAGGGCTCTGGCTGTCAGCCATGCAGGGAGCTGACAGTCACTGCCACAGCATGTGCAAGGGCTGACAACTCATGACCTCCCTAAAATAAGCTCACGACCCCTTGAGAGGTCCCAACCCCCAGTTTGTG
>NW_027133353.1:0-1153 GCF_026122565.2 Emydura macquarii macquarii | reverse complement strand
TTAATCCGGTGTTGTGTGCACATGGACTTGTCCCATCAGCTCGGACTCTGAAGGGCCAGAGCAGGATTAGACAATAGGCGAAGCTTTTCACCAGACGGTGGGGCATGCAGGGTCTCGGGGATTCAGCCTGCGGTGCCCTGGTGCACCTGGCAGAGCTCCATTTAGAGAGGGCAGGGGGATTAGCTGCCCCCCCCAGGTTAGGAGTCAGCTCCAGGTGCCTGCTGCAGCTCCCACTGTCAGCCCCGTAGGGGAAGGGCTCCATATGGGGGGGGGGGGTTACCTGCTTCCCTGAGTTACCTGTCAGCCCCAGACGCCAGCTCCCCCAAGCATACTAGTCACAGTAAGACACCCTTACTGATTGCTTTATTGGTCCCAGTAAGGCAGCTGTACTGGTCCCAGTAAGGACCCCTTACTGGTTGAGGTACTGGTCCCAGTAAGGCTGGAGAACTGGTCCCAGTAAGGCCCCCTTACTGGTTCTGGAACTGGTCCCAGTAAGGGCCCAGTAATGGTCCCAGTAAGGCCCCATTACTGGTAGTGGTTCTGGTCCCAGTTTTTCCGAACTACTGGTACCAGTAAGACCCCCTTACTGGTTCTGGTACTGGTCCCAGTAAGGCCGCTTTACTGGTCCCAGTAAATCCCCCTTACTGGTTGTGGTACTGGTACCAGTATTTCCGCAGTACTGGTCCCAGTATGGCTGCTGTACTGGTCACAGTAAGGCACCCTTACTGATTGCTTTATTGGCCCTAGTAAGGCAGCTGTACTGGTCCCAGTAAGGACCCCTTACTGGTTGAGGTCCTGTCCCAGTAAAGCCGGAGAACTGGTCCCAGTAAGGCCCCCTTACTGGTTCTGGAACTGGTCCCAGTAAGGGCCCAGTAATGGTCCCAGTAAGGCCCCCTTACTGATTGCTCTACTGGCTGGCCCCAGAAAGGAACCCTTACTGGTTATGGTACTGTTCCTAGTAATGCCGCAACACTGGTCCCAGTAAGGCCCCCATACTGGTTGTGGTACTGTGCCCAGTATTTCCGTACTACTGGTACCAGTAAGGCCCCCATACTGGTTCTGGTACTGTTTCCAGTAAGGCTGCAGTACTGGTCTCAGTAAGGCCCCCTTAACCTAATCCTAACCTTAACCCTAACCCCTGAAGCTTGGTTTA
>NW_027133352.1:0-11331 GCF_026122565.2 Emydura macquarii macquarii | reverse complement strand
TTACTTGCTGGCTTCATGCTGTTGTACAGCCACATCACATACCTGACCACCACAATGACCGGAATAGCAGTCATTACCAGTTCCACAGAAATTGTCTTCGGGGGCTAATTCATGATTTTGCAATGAAAAAAGGCCAGAAAAATAAAGTTTTAAAGTTAATTGGTCTAATTATAAAATGTTTGCAGTCACCTTGGTCCATCAGAATAAAAAAATCAGGACATTGACAGGATATAATAACTTTCTAATGACCAAAAAGTTACTAAATAGTCAGCAAAGGTGTAGGACTATCAGGCTGGGTGTTATGTTAAACAAAAATAGCAAAGGGGGTCATTTTTCAGAAGTGGAGAATATGTAACAGTAATTTCAGAATTCAAACTTTTTTCATGGCTCATGGGATTGTATGTATGGGATGAGGGATTGTGGTATGTGTGTGGGAGGGAGCCCATGTTACAAGTTTGTACTGTGCTGAAATTTAACAAGAACCAGAGAAGGAAAGGAAATTAAACATAAACAAAACAACAGTATCAGTACATTTCACTTGTTTGCTTTCATCAGGACTACTACAATTTAGTATGAAATGCCAACCCAACAGAAATGCTGCACACTACTCAAAATGTCTGGCTAGCAAGCATCAGGACAAATGTCCCATTATTCAAATGAGCTTGACAAACTCAAAATACAAACTTGTTACATTTAAATTAGTCTGATACATGTTAGAAATGTCTCCTTCCCAGTATATTCAATGGCATTCTCTTTCTTTTTGTCATCAGCTCATTGGGAAAATCCTTTCAATAGTTTGTCCATGGAGAAAGACAACTTTTTTTGTGGATGAAAAAGAACTTTTAAAGTTAATATGATGAGCAGTAATCAAAGGTATAACCCTCACCATGATAAGGCGCTGTCTTGCTGTGTGGTTGAAATACTGTACAAAGGAAATGCTGCTGCATTGTTTATTCTGCCTGATGAAGGGAAAACGGAGCAGGTGGAGGATGCTCTGTTGAAAGACACTGTGGATAAATGGACAAAATCACTTCACCTAAGGTAACCTTTCAATTGCCACTACACCTGTGTATGTTTGCTGTAAAATAAGCTAGAATCCCAAATGAAAACAAAACATTACATTCAGGGCTAGGTTGTGCCTGTAGATACCGTGCCGGAGTCCTGGGCCGTGCATAGCATACTGCCCAGCATTGGAAGAATTAGTGCCTCAGACACACACCCCTGCAGCACAGTGCCTCCCAGAATGCCCCTATTGCTTCATCTCCTCTTTTGGCTAAAGCGCTAGCTGGAACATAAGGGAGCAGAGCAGTGCCCTTCCTCTTCACCACCCCTCTGTGACTGAATGCCCCCTGTATTCACAAACTGTACACTCTTGTAAATCTTTGTACAAAACATGCCTTGTAAAGTTTCATTTGAAAACTAATGAGTCTATGTCTATAATATCTCAGTGAAATATAAGTCACGACATTATATGTAATGTTACAAATGTTACGAATGTTACGATGTTGGTAGCACACGTACAAGCGCTCTCAGCCCGGATTAGGGAGGAGTGGTTAAACGGGTCTATCTTAAACAAAGGAATATGTTTTAGCTCAATTTACGTATAAGTAGTAAACAAGGACCAAGGGAGGCAAGGCAAACCTGCTGTTCAGCATACACAGGGGAGAAGAAATAGCATGGGGCACCTTCACCCCCAGACTCCTGTCACCTTCTTTACTGTTTAAATAAACTTTGCTGGAAGGAGTAATCCTCAGAAGAATCCACATTAAAAGGAGACTGAACTATAAATGTGAGGGGGCAAAAACCAGGGAATCTTTCTCTCCATCTCTCCCTATTCTTCTCGCTCTTTCACCCAAGAAGACAAAAGAAACCAGCCCTTTGGACTTTACGAGCAGATACTGACTTAAGTATTTGGCCAGCTATGTTGCTGGGAACATGAGGTAAGAATTTTATCTGTAACCAACTCTATTTGGTTAAGTTAAGTTATCAGGAAGCATTTTGTCTTTATTTGTTTTGTAATCACTTCTGACTTTAATGCCTTGTATTCGTACTCACTTAATATCTCTCTCTTTGTAGTTAAATAAAGTTATTTTATTCCTTAATTCACCTGGATTCCCTTGAGGATCTGTGTTAGAGATAGGGACAATCCAGCCCTAAATAAAATAATGCACTTTACTATTCTTTATATTGAATCAAATAATCCAAATGTAGTTTTCTAAAATCAGCACAGTGGCCACATGTAGGTAAACAAATATAAAACTCCTGGGCTTGTAATTTCTTTGTGCATTTGATCTCGCACATGTAAAATGGGACAATAATATATATTTGTCCGACTGAGGGATTGTGAGGCAAATTCACGATAGCTGAGATCCTCGAATGGGATACATTATCCAACTCCAAATATTTTCCTATGCAGCAATTTGACAATATTTGACCAAAATTTTGTTTTTCGTCTTGAACAGAAAAATCAATCTGAACCTTCCAGCATTCTCCATATCTGGTACCTATGATGTGAAAGCACCGTTTCAGAAAATGGGTGTGATCAATGTGTTCACTGACGATGCTGATCTGTCTGGAATCACTGGGAAACCTGAACTGCATGTGACAAAAGTGAGTTTGTAAAATAGGGATGGTGCTAAATGGATTTGTCTATTTTCTTCTTTTTTTCCTCTTCCAGCTGCTGGGCCTCCATCATCCAGTGGACCTTGTCTGACACACACTGAAGACACATCTAATACGGTTACAGGGTAATACAAAAGCCAAGCGATCCCAGCATCACAGGTTGGTGATGAGATGCAGGCAGAATATATCCCATGCAGTGGCCCTTTAGTCTGTCGTGAAAACAGCCAAAATGTTTTAAACAGGATGTCATAACTTAGCAATTATAAAGACATGACAGTTAGCTCAAAGTAGATATTTGAATTCTGGGTATTTTTTGCACCGCCATTTCCCTTTTGAAACCCATCTTTGGCTTCTTGCTGGTACTCCCTCATTGTCTGCCTTTCCTGGGAACTGTTTTCCTTGGGCCCATCCAAAGCCACACTCTGGTTCCTGCAAATTCTCCCAAGGGCATCACAAACACAGTTTTACTTTATCAAGACAGTCTCTCTCCCAGGAAATCTTGCTAAGAGATCACCATCTTCTTGCTGCTCCAAATTACCTACCTCCAAATGAGGACTGAATACGGGGTGTTCAATTCTCTACCCCACTAACTTCTCTGATTGATGGGGAAGGTGACTGATCTCTTCCTCTGAGACTGGCTAATGGAATATCTCCTTTTACCACCCAAATTGCTCACCTAAGCCATGTCTGTAAATTCAGAACTCCTACTTGAGATTCTTTTTATGAATACATCTTTTTATTTATGTATGTAGCCCTTTTTGTCACAGCATCACAGTGGGAGCTCAGGTTCAGATGATTATCCACCACGACCGCCAGATCTTTTTCAGAGTCACTGTTTCCCAAGGTAGAGTCCTCCATCTCCTACGTATAGCCTACACTCTTTGTTCCCACATGTTGATATGATTACATTTCCATTTAGCTCTATTAAAATTCATATTGTTCACTTGTGCCCTGTTTTCCGAGTGACCAAGATTGCTCTCTATCTGTGAACTGTCCTCTTCATTATTCACCATTCCCACAATTTTTGTGTTTTCTCCAAACTTTAATAGTGATGATTTTACATTTTCTTCCAGGTCATTGATGAAACTGTTATCTAGCATTGGGCCAAGAACCAATCCCTGCGGGACCCTATTAGGAACACATCTGCTCTGTGATGATTCCCCTTTTGCAATTACAGTTGAGACCTATCAGTTAGCCAGATTAAAAGGCCTATTATTAACCTGCTCATGCCTTTTAGCCATATTAAATACTGGCACAACATTAGTTTTTTTCTGGAACTTCCACAGTGTTCCAAGACTTATTGATAAGCAACATTAATGGTTCAGTGAGTTCCGCTGCCAGCTCTCTTAAAACTCTTAGATGCAAGGTACTGGACCTATTGATTGAAAAATTTCTAGTTTTCTAATTTTAGTAGCAGCTACTTAACATTCCCTAAGATAATAAAAAAAATGGAGCGGAAAGAGTGTTATCGTACCCATGTGATCTGGGTACATCATCTGCTTCCCCCCACACACACCTCCAGATATACTCATTGAATACTTCTGCCTTTTCTGTATTACTCTTGATAAATTCAACTGTTTCCCTCTACAAATGGACCAATATCATTGTCAAGTTTCATTTTGTTCCTGATATATTTAATAAAGTCTTTCTGATTCTCCTTACATTTGCTGGCCATAGATTTCTCTTTGTGTCCTTTTGCTTTCCCCTACACATATTTACAATTCTTTGCTTCTGATTTATATTCATTATTATCAGCTCACTCTTGTCCATGGTTTGACTTCCCTTCCTTCATTAGAATCCAATGGACATAGATTACAAGAATTAAAATTTCCATTAAAAAAGAAGCCACGTAAACTCACAAATCTCTACAAAATTTAATGGAAGTTTTCATTATATTTCAAATTTTAAACATACAACGTCACAAAGCCACGGACATCATTTGTACCTGGTTCTCTCCTCAAGGGAATGTTGGAAGACACCGTCAGCCTAAAAATCATAGTTAGCATTTCCAACCTTGCAAATTCCTAGTAAGAAGAAAAGAAGAACAAAGTCAGGCTCTCAATTTATTTTGTTAGTTTATATTCCTGTTGGCTCCCCATGATTTTTCCTTTGTTAATATTATACAGGATTTTGATAAGGGGTCACAATCTGATTGCTTTGATACAAATTTCGGAGGCCCAGTGTTAGAGGTGGAGAGTAATGGATAATAGCAAGCCATGTTCTAATCACATCAACAAAAGATTGACTCCTGTGTCTAACATGAACAAGGACACATGCAAGACGCATAAACCACAAAAGCAAACACAAAATCTGATGCCACCAGACATAATAGAGTCTTTTTCTGTGGAGTCTATTCCTATTTTTTGTTTCTAGAAGCATAGACATCTCCAATGCTGTCCTTCCATTGGCACCCTGCCATTACTGTACGTTCTGATCCCCTCTGTTGCACATCAATGCTGGTCCGTACAGCAATTAAATTGTGGGGTTTTGCTACTTAGTGTTACTCTCACTCCAATAAATGAATTATAGCCAATGCATTCATTTTATCATCCATTTATCAAGGTGATGTTATGATCCATTTATATGATATTTCATATACAATCAATGTATGCCAGACAGATCTAAATTGTAGGAGCACAGAAGCATAGAACTGATAAGTATTTAGGAGTGATGAGGATGTGAGGATGACTACGGTAATAATTGTTGGATAGGTTTCTGAAGATATTCTATATCGTGGGTAATTGTAACTTTACTAATTGCTTTTATAAAATTTGTTCTACACATGAAACTTTGTACTTGTGATTGTGTCTGTGGTCATTAGGCTGGGACTTTGTGTGTTCCTAGAGCCTCCAAATCTGAGAAAAGTACCAGAGGGAATTTCAATCTCTTGAGCTTGTAACTGGAGCAAACAGAGTCGAAGCCATGGTGGCGTAATTCAACATTACTAAATTCACTTCCAATAAAATAAAAGCCTACAGAATTTCGTAGAGCAGCTCTCCCTACGCAGTGGGACGTTCCTCTCTTCTATTGGTTCCTCTTTTCTATTGGTGCTCTAATAATAAAGTATTTCCATACAGAGATTTCCACAGGTTTGCGGCGGGGGTGGGGAGTGGGGAGTGAGCAAACAGTCAGTCACCAGTACACTCCATGTGGCCTCGTTTTACCTCCTTCCATAGGTATTAACTCTATTCTCCACCATGTGGATGTTCAATGGACATTTGATCCTCAATGTGCAGAAAACCTGTTTTATCTCTGTTTGCTCTGCATCCTTGATAATAACTTCTATTTGCTCAGTTTAATATTTAATTGAGGACATTCTTCTTAGTAATATTCAGATAACATAAATAACGGGAGAGGTGTAGTGCAGATTAGACTGACCCAGCAGGATCCTTCTGACTGTACTGTAAGTACTGCCATATTTTTCCCTAAGAGGTTTAAACTCACATTAGCTCTCTGCAATGCAGTTTTTTTTATGGGATTTCATTCAAGTGTTCACTGCACCTGTATTCTGTGTTCACTACACCTGTTAGTATTTATCCTGTTCGTGAAGCCTTTCTTAAGTCCCCAATAAATCAGCAGAAATTGATGTTCTCATGGAAACTTTGGGACTAAATTAACCTAGTGCTTTAAGATATGGCCTGAGTTCCCCAAAAATGGGTGGGATTTTTCTAGAATGTGTTAGCCAACACGACAGTTGTTTGAAACTGGGACTTTTCAATCTGCAGATAATTCTGACATTAAATAAAAGTCATTCTCAATCAGAACAAAAAGTCAAAAGTTTCTATTTTCCAGCAAAACAAAATTCCTGCTCCCCCCCCGCAATCCTTCCAGTTATTAAAATGTTTAATTTTGATAAAATTGAAAGATTATCTTTAAGATTTGACTTTTTTGTATTAGTTTTTTTTTTTATATTATTTTTATTTTAACATATATTATTTTATAAAATACATATGAAAATGAAAATAAAATAATATACAATATAATTTTAAAAGCATAAAATTAAGGAAAAGAATTAAAATAATAGAAAAGAAAAGAAATTTAAAAAAATTAATTTTCTAAATGAAACTTCATCAGAATTGACATAATCCTTTGGAATGTTTCTATTTTGATGAATCAGTATTTACTGGCAGAAAAATTTTAATTTAAAAAATTTTCAACCAGCTCTAGCAAACACAATATAACGTATTTTAAAAGCCTAGGATAAACATATTAAGTTGCCCTTCAGTATGTACTAGCTGGTGGAATAGAAGCCTCTCCTGGGTGCCTAGTACCTAGGTGAATAGATAGAGACAGAAAAAACTAGGGACAGCATAATAAATAATAAAAAAGAGCAAATCTGTAATCTTTAGACACACAATGGACCTTTAGAACTGATTTTTTCCTGTAGTTATGATGCTACGAAAAGCTCAGCACCATCTGATAATCTCTTTTGCTAGAGCTCTCCAAACTTACAGTACTAAAAGGCAAGGATGGGTGACTTAGTTTTGAGGTTCCCTAAAGGGCCTTCCTCTATAATCTATATTCAGCATTAGACGGTGGGCCAGGTGTTCCTTTGGTTAGTGTGTGTATGCGTGGTGCAGTAGCGGCTAATCAAGGAGCCACTTGCAGTTCCCTGATTCATGCTCTCAAGTCCAGCAGAAGTTACAGCTACAAAAGTGCGGGTCCAATTTGTGCCACAAGCATAAGGTCCATAATTCCCCTAACAGTGCTGGGGGATCATCACAGTGCAGATCCACTCTGCTAAAATCTCTCCCAGCCTACTCTCACCCCACCCCATTTCAGACTCTTCCCCCTCCACAAAACACCCCCACTCTAGGGCAGGGATGTCTGGCACAAAGTGGATGGTGTTAATTGAAGTTTCCAGCTCAGAGTCTCCTTCTACCCTGCCCTTTTCCCTTTCTCTGATTCCCAACATGGCCTGGACTCCCAACCCCTGAGACTCTCCAGTGAGCCCCACTCCCATTTCCCCCAATATCTCCCAATTGCCTGGAGAAAGGTGGATTTGCCATGAGGAGAGAGAGAAAAATAGTCATTGGATCACAAAGAGCAGCGGGAAAGGGGAACATTTCCCTGACTAATGGCTACTTCATTCTTTTGTTTTTAAAGGGAACAGTGCCAAAGGAAAATGAAGTCCATCTTCTATCTTTGTATGTTACTTGCTGGACTTCATGCTGTTGTCCAGCCACATCACGTACCTGACCACCACAACGACCGGAATAGCAGTCAAGATATTAATCCACCAGAGCAGCTTCCCAAGGCTGGAGGCGATGTCGTAGCTGAAAACACGGCCATTATCAAAGTAGCTCCTAGCAATGCTGACTTTGCATTTAGATTCTACAAGCAGATTAAATCAGAAGCAGCTGACAAGAATATTTTCTTCTCTCCTCTGAGCATCTCCACTGCCTTTGCAATGCTGACACTGGGTGCGAAATCAGCCACTCAGAGTCAAATTCACGAAGGACTCTCCTTTAACCTGACAGAGATTGAAGAGAGGGAGATACATGAAGGTTTTCATCAACTCATCAAAATATTAAATCGTCCTGACAGTGACATCCAGCTGAATATGGGAAATGCCCTTTTTGTAGATGAGAGAAGGGAACTTCTAGAAAAGTTTTTGGAGGATGTCAAAAGTCTCTATGAATCGGACGTTTTTCCAACTAACTTCCAGAATTCTTCAGAGTCTGAGAAACAGATCAATGATTATATAGAGAAGAAAACCCATGGGAAAATTGCCAATCTGGTCAAGGATCTTAATCCATTCACTGTATTGGTTCTCATCAACTATATTTTCTTTAAAGGTACAGATGTTGCAAATAAGAGCTATGGAATTCCGACAGTATTCGAGGACAAAGAAACTACATTTTTGTCAAGGTTGTTAGGTCCATCAGATCATCTAACTTGAGATTAATCCCTTGTTAACTATGTTAAAGATGTAGCCACCCAAATTGTAAATTTTGGTTAGAATTAGGCACCTAAATCAAGGGCACCAGAACCTTTTAGAAGTCGGAGGGGAGGCGGGGCAAAGCCAATGTAGATTCTTACACCCCTTCTACTCTAGCCCCTACATTTTTTCTTTGACCTTTTGCTGTACCCGGGATGTTGATTGAATGCATATGAGTTGATCTGCTTTGCCCACTCATTTGCCTGATACTCCACTAAGTCTTATAACTGAATACAATATGTTCTACCAATGGAGCCATGAAAGGGTGTATTTAAGACCTCCCATCCACCACTTTCTCTCTCAGCTCTGCACTCCCCCATGGACCCAGTCGCCTGCACCCCACCTTGTACCCTCCAGGCACTTGCTGCACCTGGTCTCCTACTTCCAGCGGCTGCACATACGTTGCTGGGAACCAGCAGTGCAGCCCAGTCTCGGAAAAAATATCCCATTATTCAAATGAGTTTGACAAACTCCAAATACAAACTAGTTATATTTAAATTAGTCTAATACATGTTAGAAATGTCTCTTTCCCAGTATAGTCAATGGCATTCTCTTTCTTTTTGTCATCAGCTCATTGGGAAAACCCTTTCAATAGTTTGTTCACCAAGGTAGACGACTTTTTTGTGGATGCAAATACAACTGTTAAAGTTAATATGATGTACCGCAACCAATACTATAACACTCACTATGATGAGGAGCTGTCTTGCTGGGTGGTTGAAATACCATACAAAGGAAATGCTGCTGCGTATTTTATTCTGCCTGATGAAGGGAAAATAGAGCAGGTGGAGGATGCTCTGTTGAAAGAAACTGTGGATAAATGGACAAAATCACTTCACCTAAGGTAACCTTTCAATTGCCACTACACCTGTGTATGTTTGCTGTAAAATAAGCTAGAATCCCAAATGAAAACAAAACATTACATTCAGGGCTAGGTTGTGCCTGTAGATACTGTGCCGGAGTACTAGGCCGTGCATAGCATACTGCCCAGCATTGGAAGAATTAGTGCCTCAGACACACACCCCTGCAGCACAGTGCCTCCCAGAATGCCCCTATTGCTTCATCTCCTCTCTTGGCTAAAGCGCTAGCTGGAACATAGGGGAGCAGAGCCGTGCTCTGCCTCTTCACCACCCCCTGTATTCACAAACTACACAAAATCTTTGTGTAAATCTTTGTACAAAACATGCCTTATAAACTTTCATTTGAAAACTAATGAGTCTATGTCTGTAATAGCTCAGTGAAATATAAGTCACGACATTATATGTGATGGTACGAACTCCTCCTGAATGATGTTAGTAGCACACGTACATACCAACCCAGCTCTGATTAGGCAGGAGTGGTTAAGCAGGTGTATCTTAAACAAAGGAATGTGGGTTTAGCTCAATTTACATATAAGTAGTAAACAAGGACCTAGAGACAGCAAGAGAGAGACCAGGTACACCTGCATTTCAGCATACACAGGGGAGAAAAAAATAGCTTGGGGCACCTTTACCCCCAGATTTCTGTGGCCTTCTTAGCTGTTTAAATAAACTCTGGTGGAAGGGGTAATCCTCTAAAGAATGCACTTCAAAGGAAGCCTGGGTAAAAAAGTGAGGGGGCAAAAACCAAGGAATCTTTCTCTCCATCTCTCCTTATCCCTCTTTCACTCTTTCACCTAAGAAGACAAAAGAAGGCAGCCCTTTTGAATCTGGGGGCAGATACTGACTTGAGTATTTGGCCAGCTGTGTTGCTGGGAACATGCAGTAAGAATTTTTTATCTTTAACCAAGTCAAGTTGGTTAAGTTTAGTTACCAGGAAGCATTTTGTCTTTATTTCTCTTGTAATCACTTCTGACTTTAATGCCTTGTACTCATACTCACTTAATATCTCTCTCTTTGCAGTTAAATAAAGTTGTTTTATTCTTTAATCAAAACTAAACCAGTGTTGCATTCAAACTGAATTGTTTGGCTAGCTCCACTGAATTAGAAAACTGTTGGATATTGTCCCTTACAGCGGCAACAGATCTCAAATATCTGAACTGACTGGGAGAAGGCTGGGCAGTACATAACACATATTACTGGGGAAATTCGGGACTAGGAGTGTGCTGGGGTCACCCTGCAAGTAGTAACCCAGGCTGCTGAAAGCCATAGTATGGTTGGTGTGCTGCTGACAGGCGGCTGGTAAGAGTTACTGGATTATGGCTGTGGCTATACTCCGGGTGTGACCTGCATGCTGGCAGGCTGACTGTGAGCGACCCATTATGGAAGCTAGAACTGCAAAATACTGTTCGGCGCCCAAGGTTGCAGGGCAGGTGGTAACACAACCCCTGACTGGTCTGAACTGCACCCCAGCATGTGATGCCCTCCCAGTTCAATTGCTTCAGATTGCCAGGGGGAAGCCTCTCCAGTGTAGCCAATGCAGTCCCCTGGGAATTCTGATGGGAGTGCACACAAGGTGAAAGAATCCTTACTTCACCCGGATTCCTCTGAGGATCTGTGTTAGAGATAAGGGCAATCCAGCCCTAAATAAAAGAATGCACTTTACTATTCTCTATATTGGATCAACTAATCCAAACATAGTTTTCTAAAACCAGCACAGTGGCCACATGTGGTAAAGAAACATAAAACTGGTGGGTTCATAATTTCTCTGTTTCATTGATCCTCCCCTGTAAAATGGGACAATAATATATATGTGTCAGACTGAGGCATTGGGAGGAAAATTCACTGATAGCTGAGATCGTTGAATGGAATACATTATACAACTGCAAATATTTTTATATCCAGTGATTTGAC
>NW_027133351.1:0-1142 GCF_026122565.2 Emydura macquarii macquarii | reverse complement strand
ATTGTGATATGGTGAAGGCAGAAGGCAGTAGAAGAGTGCTGGATGGGAGATATGTGAGCCCCAGAATGCTCCGGGCTTTGTTTCCCTGCTGACTCACTCAGAACCACTGGGGGCAATTAGGAGCAGCTGAGGCTGATTGGTGATCAGCCAGGTGCTCCATAAAAGGACCCGCCCCAAACACACAGTGCACGAGCTGGAGGAAGTAGGAGTGCTGTGCTGTGCTGTGCTGTGCTGTGCTGTGCTGTGCTGTGCTGTGCTGTGCTGTGCTGTGCTGTTGCTGTGCTGTGCTGTGCTGTGCTGTGCTGTGCTGTGCTGTGCTGTGCTGTTGTGCTGTGCTGTGTGCCTGTGCTGTGCTGTGCTGTGCTGCTGTGCTGTGCTGTGCTGTGCTGTGCTGTGCTGTGCTGTGCTGTGCTGTGGTGAGGTGAGGTGAGAGGAGTGCTGAGCGGTGGTGATAGGAGTACGGAGCTGTGCCGAGGAACAGCTGGTGAGCAGAGCGCTGTGGTGGAGCAGTGAGGAGGGGAGGTACCAGCTCCAGAAGCCAGAGAAGACTGAAGGAGGGAGAAAATTAGCCCAGGGGAAGAGTGTGCCGTCTGGAAACTTGGTACCAGCAGCACCATAGCTGCTTCTTATAGGGCCCCTGGGCTGGGACCCGGAGGAGCGGGTGGGCCTGGGTCCCTACCCCCTCCCCTGTGGGAAGACGGGGTGACGGGCAACTTCCTGGCCCACTACAAGCAGGAAGGTGCGAGACCCACTGAAAGAAAGCCGGCCATCAGCCACACGTGGTGTCAGAAGTGGGATGTTCGCACAGTGGGTTTGAACCAGGGAGACCCCAACCCACCCCGCTACTAAGATGGAGGATGTGGTAGCCCTGGTGCAAGCCACAGCCGCCCAGCAGGAAATACCCGGGTCCAGGCAGTAGCCCAGCGGGAGGCCGTACAACTACAGCAGGAGACCAACCGCCTTCTGATGAGCCAGGCTGCCCAGGACCGGGCCCTACTCCAAGAGGTGGTAGGCCAGTTGGAGTCCTGTGGAGCGAGGGGCAGCCCAGATGGGGCGCGGGCCATACGGGCCAGTAACTACCTCCAGAAAATGACGCGGGAGGATGATGTGGAGGCATATCTCCTGGCCTTTGAGAGGACAGC
>NW_027133350.1:0-1147 GCF_026122565.2 Emydura macquarii macquarii | reverse complement strand
TATCTACGTTGTTTTTGCCATATTGGCTTTGATAAGAAAAGCTCAAAGGATAGAACCATCTACGTTGTTTTTGGCAAGTAAAGTCTTTAAAGGGCCACAGAACTCTCGTTGTTTTTGCCATATTGGCTTTGATAAGAAAAGCTCAAAGGATAGAAGCATCTACGTTGTTTTTGGCACAGTACTCTCGTTGTTTTTGCCATATTGGCTTTGATAAGAAATGCTCAAAGGATAGAAGCATCTACGTTGTTTTTGGCAACGAGAGTTCTGTGGCCCTTTAAAGACTAAAGTTGTTTTTGGCAACTAAAGTCTTTAAAGGGCCACAGAACTCTCGTTGTTTTTGCCATATTGGCTTTGATAAGAAAAGCTCAAAGGATAGAAGCATCTACGTTGTTTTTGCCATATTGGCTTTGATAAGAAAAGCTCAAAGGATAGAAGCAGATACGTTGTTTTTGGCAACTAAAGTCTTTAAAGGGCCACAGAACTCTCGTTGTTTTTGCCATATTGGCTTTGATAAGAAAAGCTCAAAGGATAGAAGCATCTACGTTGTTTTTGGCCACAGAACTCTCGTTGTTTTTGCCATATTGGCTTTGATAAGAAAAGCTCAAAGGATAGAAGCATCTACGTTGTTTTTGCCATATTGGCTTTGATAAGAAAAGCTCAAAGGATAGAAGCATCTACGTTGTTTCTGGCAACGAGAGTTCTGTGGCCCTTTAAAGAGTTTAGTCTTGAAAGGGCCACAGAACTCTCGTTGTTTTTGCCATATTGGTTTGATAAGAAAAGCTCAAAGGATTGAAGCATCTACGTTGTTTTTGGCAACGAGAGTTCTGTGGCCCTTTAAAGACTTTAGTCTTTAAAAAGCCACAGAACTCTCGTTGTTTTTGCCATATTGGCTATGATAAGAAAAGCTCAAAGGATAGAAGCATCTACTTTGTTTTTGGCACAGAACTCTCGTTGTTTTTGCCACATTGGCTTTGATAAGAAATGCTCAAAGGATAGAAGCATCTACGTTGTTTTTGGAAACGAGAGTTCTGTGGCCCTTTAAAGACTAAAGTTGTTTTTGGCAACTAAAGTCTTTAAAGGGCCACAGAACTCTCATTGTTTTTGCCATATTGGCTTTGATAAGAAAAGCTAAAAGGATAGAAGCATC
>NW_027133349.1:0-1148 GCF_026122565.2 Emydura macquarii macquarii | reverse complement strand
GGGCCTTACTGGGACCAGTTCCAGAACCAGTAATGGGGCCTTACTGGGACCAGTACTGCAGCATTACTGGGACCAGTTCCAGAACCAGTAAGGGGGCCTTACTGGGACCAGTACTACGGCCTTACTGGGACCAGTTCCAGAACCAGTAAGGGGGCCTTACTGGGACCAGTACTGCGGCCTTACTGGGACAAGTTCCAGAACCAGTAATGGGGCCTTACTGGGACCAGTACTGAAGCCTTACTGGGACCAGTACCAAAACCAGTAAGGGGGCCTAACTGGGACCAGTTCTGCGCCCTTACTGGGACCAGTTCCAGAACCAGTAAGGGGGCCTTACTGGGACCAGTACTGCGGCCTTACTGGGACCAGTACCAAAACCAGTAAGGGGGCCTTACTGGGACCAGTACTGCGGCCTTACTGGGACCAGTACCAAAACCAGTAAGGGGGCCTTACTGGGACCAGTACTGAAGCCTTACTGGGAACAGTACCAAAACAGTAAGGGGGACTTACTGGGACCAGTACTGCGGCCTTACTGGGACTTGTTCCAGAACCAGTAAGGGGGCCTTACTGGGACCAGTACTGAAGCCTTACTGGGAACAGTACCAAAACAGTAAGGGGGACTTACTGGGACCAGTACTGCGGCCTTACTGGGACTTGTTCCAGAACCAGTAAGGGGGCCTTACTGGGACCAGTACTGCAGCCTTACTGGGACCAGCACCAGAACCAGTTAGGGGGCCTTACTGGGACCAGTTAGGGGGACTTACTGGGACCAGTACCAAAACCAGTAAGCGGGCCTTACTGAAACCAGTACTGCGGCCTTACTGGGACCAGTTCCAGAACCAGTAAGGGGACCTTACTGGGACCAGTACCAAAACCAGAAAGGGGGCCTTACTGGGACAGTACTGAAGCCTTACTGGGACCAGTACCAAAACCAGTAAGGGGTCCTAACTTGTACCAGTACTTTGCCCTTACTGGGACCAGTTCCAGAACCAGTAAGGGGGCTTTACTGGGACCAGTACTGAAGCCTTACTGGGACCAGTTCCAGAACCAGTAAGGGGGCCTTACTGGGACCAGTACCAAAACCAATAAGGGACCCTTACTGGGACCAGTACTGAAGCCTTACTGGGACCAGTACCAAAACCAGTAAGGGG
>NW_027133348.1:0-11574 GCF_026122565.2 Emydura macquarii macquarii | reverse complement strand
AATGTGTCCAGGACCATGAGAGTCAGGAAATCCACTTGGAGAAACACTCTGCACCTCCAGATAGTTCACCTGACTCGCTTCAGCTTTCGCCTGTGTCTGGGTGGCATGCCAGAGCGTACAGCTGTCAATACTGGAAGAATGTGTCTGGGCAAGAGATCTCCTCGGAGAGGAGCCAACTCATCTCCATAGCAGTGAGAGGTGAGACCCCTTTCCCCTGATTTTCGCTCACTCTGTGCCTGGGTATCTCCGCCCTTTCCCCTTTCCCCTGCTGGGTGCTGGGATCCAGGACGGAGGCCATCTGGCCTGATTGTTGGGGCATGGAAGGAACAGGGAAATATGGCAGGAGCAAGGCAGGAACCAGGACCAGGCTGGGTGTGGACCAGGAAGAGGGATGGAGATGGATGACAGGAGCCAGGCAAAGAGCAGGGTTTCACGCAACAGCAGGATGTCACAGCTGCTCAGACACCCGCCAACGAGATCATTTCCTGGCTTTGGTTGCAGGTGCCAGCCAGTCAGGTGACGACAAGCCTTGGATATCCCCACAGGCCATCCTACAGGTGCTGACCAGCTGGGATTACTGAAAAGCTGTTTCATATGTCTGCCTTTGTGTTCAGGAAGCCTAGGCTCTGGAAGCTGGAGACCTTTGGCAGGGGGGAACCAAAGCTGCATAGAGGGTTTGAAGCTACAAAGCATGAAGGGAAGGCAGGGAAAAGGTGGGGCTGGCTGAGGTGGCAGGAATTTACTTCACATCCGGGGCTGCTTTTTACTTCACTGGGTCATCATTTGTAAACAACTATCTCTACGTCCTCCCATGCCCACCTTTCAGCCCATCTGTCTGGGAGACCTTCAGGATCCTGAAATGAAACAAGAGGCTCTGGAGAGAGAACACACGTCAGCTCCACATACATTAAATTCAGTTCCCCGTCTTCACTTTCTCCCCTCACCATATCCCTGCTGACCTCTCCTCTTTCCTGGTCCCCTCAGAACTCCCTCCCCAGCCAGAGCTGAGCGTGGTTCCCCGTCTGGAACAGTGCAGAAAGGGCCTCCCTGAACATCACCTGTGCGGTCCCTGGTGGCACCAGCGAGCAGAGGTTTCATTTCTACAAAGACGGAGTCAAGATCATCATTAGGCATTCAGGGTTTAAGATCAGCAGCTTAGATCCCGGCATCAGCTCTGTGAACACCTCTGTGCTAACCATCCTGAACGCTGCTCCCAGCAACACTGGGGAATACACCTGCAGGTACAAGAAGAATGTGAGCGGGAGGCGGGTCCTGTCCATTGACAGCTGGGCTGTGAACATCACCGTGAGCGGCATTAACACAGGTGAGATTTCCTTCGTTTCTTAGATCAGCTCCATGGGTCACTTGCATTGGAGGAAAAAAGGGAGGTCACACAACGTGACACTTGTCACATAGAGACAGAAAATAAAGTGGAGATGAAAATCCCTCTCCTCCCCCCAGCCCCTTTCTATCTATGATACTTCAATGGACCGACTATCCAAGCACCTCACAATATTGTTAATGGATTACACCCCTCAGTGCCCATTTCAGAGATAGGGAAAGGTGGCAGGGAGAGGATAACTCCAACCGGTGACCTGTTTTAGAGCTGGAAATTGAACCCTGAAATTCTATGTCCAAGTCCAGCCCCATAACCATTGGGCCATCCTTTCCCTCTTTTGAAGGAGAAACAGGCTATTGCAGACGGAACATGCCAGAGACAACATCTCTCTCTGATGGCCAACCTCAGACAGTGCAGGTCACAGGGGTGTCGGAGGACAGGCAGACAGGAGGGGGACAGACACACAGAGAGAAAGATTTAGGAGTCGGTGTCTACCAGTCTAAAAGAGAAGGGCTGTGGGTAGGTTTCATTTCTCAACTTTGTGGCTCCTGAGATGCAGGGAACTTCGTCACAAGCCCTAAAGGCCCGGATACATGGATATCATGAGCATCACACTTAGCGGAGATGTTCACCTGCCGGTTCCATGCCTGATTCTCCTCTCTCTGCAGCTCGCAGCTTTCTCTGGCTCCAGGAGCTGGTGGTGGGTGGGTCCTTCTTCCTCGTCAACTCTCTCATCTTCCTCGTCACCCACTGCTTCTTCTAGACCCAAGTTTCTGGTGTGTTTCCTGCCTAAGATTCTCTCCACGAGGTGACCCATTTGGGGTGCAGTCTCTGCTCTGGAATTCCAGCCTGGCGGGGGAGGTTCTGGTTGAAAGGCCAAGAGTGAGATATGAAAAACATTCACAGCATCTGAAAGGGTTTTAGGACCATCAATGCTTCAGTAACCTACCGAAATGAAGCCATGTCTGAGGTGGGACATGGCCCCGGTTTCACAGCTGCACAGTGGTTGTTCACGGAAGTTTTCTTCCCCAGTGTGAATTCAGGCACTCCTGCATTCTTATCCTACCTGCTAATGCAATAATATGTGTACAAACTGTGCTTTGCGACACATCGTCTGAAAACCCCACCACAATAGTCAATAACAGCACCGTGGAAACTATGTGAGAACGCTGCAGTTGGAGTTATGGCCATGCTCCACTAGTCTCTTTAAAGTCTGTAATTGAACAAAGGAGAAGCAGATCTGCCCTAGTCTGGAATACAAATGAAGCAGAGTCACCTCCGGCAAGAGAAATGAAATGTGCATATGAGATAAATAAAGCCATCGAGCCACCAAAGAGAGGAGGTGATGACTCAACTATCAGCAGGTGCTGGAGATGGCACCCCCAGCAGATCTTCTTGCTTCTTGACCTGTAGTCAATGAACTTAAAGAGACAGGCCCTTCGGGATGACAGAGAGAGCATTATCCTAAGACAACAAGGGAAACCAGCACCTCAGTGGTAGATCCTGACCAAGAGCCAGTCCCCCAGGCTGGACCAAGCATCATCGGTGAGCAAAAACATCTTGAACAAAGACTGTACTTTTTTATTGACTTTTAGCCTTTCAGCTGTATGTTCATTGTGATTTTCTTGTAACCATCTCTAGTGTGGTTTGATTTAACCTGGCTTCACTTAACCCATGGCCAGTTGTTAATAAACTTGTTTTTTTAAACTAAAGCGACTTAGTGCTGGGTTTGAATTCAAGTCATTGGTAACTCCAGTTAATATGGGTGACAGCTGGGCATTGTCTCTTTAAAGGAGCAAGTGAACTATGTTATTTCTCTGGAAGCTCCAGGGGAGGGCTAGACGTTTGAGGGTGGATGGTTTTGGGGGAAATTAAGGTGGGGTTTTTTGGGGTCCCTTGACTAGTAGTAATCACGGGTGATGGAGACCAGACCATGGCCAGGGTGTTCGGAGCAGGCTGCTGGAGTCTGTGCCGCTAAAACAGAGCTGTTGATCGCAGATACTCAGCTTCTCTGCTTGCTGGGAGCATCCAGACAGGCACCTGTGGCCTCCCAACATTGAAAGGCACCCAGGGAGGTGAGTGGGATCAAGTGGATTAGAGTAGGAGGGTTGAAATCCCGGCTGGGCACTGCTGTGTGGAAGCTTGTGGTGCAGGGGTTCCAGAGGTTAACTTTGAAATGTATTCTTTTGGGAAGTAAACCCAGACAAAGTTCCTCTTCTCCTGCTACTTCATCCTCCAAGGTTCACCCCCCCCTGTAATACTCAGATCCACTTATTTTCTTGATTGGCTCAGTCCCCTTTCCTCGATGGAAAAGTACTGCTCTGGGTTTGGCTTGGAATCAAGTTGTCATGCTGTTTGGAGCGGCTCAGGACCGGGAAATCCCTGCCATGGGGAAGACTGTACAAAAGAGGCAGACACCCCCCAAAGTTGGGCTGTGTTTTATTATTCGATTTCACCAAGCCAGTAACAAATATGGACTCCTCAATCACTATAACAGCCTTACTGTGGAGTCACACATGGTCCCCATCATCCCTACAGTCTGTCTTGTCACCCAGACAAACTGGGCTTGAGTGATAATGGTCATGTACAACAAAATTCACACCACATTTTGGTTGCCTCCTGTCCCTAGAGACGTGACCCAAATCAGCTGTTACTTGAGATCCTACACCAAAGGCAACTCTTATAGCCAATCCTGGAATAGAATAGCTAAAGCTTTATTAACTAGGAAAAAGGAATTGTAGAGTTATCCACAGCGTAAAGGAAGCAAACATATCCACACCATCGAGTTACCCTGAAAATCTGAAGAGTGACAGCATTGTAGTGCCCTCTCAATTCAAAGTTTCTTTGATGGCAAACCTAGGAGGCAGCCCCTGGGGATCTGGGACTCCAGTTCAGAATTTCTGGCCATTCAGACATCAAACAGCCAAAAAGATGCAGGTTCTCCTTGACGGGGATTTTGATTCCCTTCCGCCAGTGTTCAACAGAGTGGGATGTGTCTCCTCTTCAGGGGGATGCAAGGAACAAACTATTTTTCCTCTAATGTGCTCCAGAGGTTTATCTGGTGTCTGTAGGGCCTTCTTTTGTTGGGCAGGAAATAACACCTCCTGTGCCAAACTTGTATGTCATACTTGGCCATGCTTCTCTCCAGGCTGTGGGCATTCACAGTTTCAGAGCAAACACTTAACTATCACCTTATACTGTGGAATAGACACATGATCTGTTAGATTAACGGAGGCAGCTGTATACAAGCATTTCATAGAGTGTAAACCCGGAAGACATTCTTATCAGACTAATATCTATTTTGAGCAAAACTTACACACAGTTGACCTGGCTATGAGATTGTTAATTCTTAGCTAATGCCTCCATCCTGGGCAAGAACGGGCATCGGACCTCCCAGCATCACACAAGCCATGCTCTTTGTCTCATCAGCCAGTTGGCTCACTCCGTGCAGATATGCAAATCCACATTCTTTTGTCTAGGCCCGTCTTCTTTATCAACCACCTTCAAAACACATTTCCATATGCTCTTGGGGTATAAAGAGTTAAGGATACAAATGCCTTGAAGACGGGAAGAATATGCAGAGAGACTTGGAGAGGGTGTCCACTTCTTATTTATCTGCCTTCAGAACATGCTTTGTCACCAACTCGCTACACAGCACATGCTCCCTTTCCGCAGGCGGGGCTTTGATTTCGACTGGGTTGTGTGGGCCTCCAATGCTGAAAATGCTATAAATAGGTAGGTGACTTCTGAACCCTGGTGGCTGAGGAAATAGAAATGATGAGAGGGAAGGGTGTGATGACGCTAACTACTTGGATGACAGAGTGAAGGGTGTACCTATAGAATCAGTGGGTTCAAAGACGTTGGACGACAGGCTGAAATTAATCTTGATATTTTGGAAAATGGCCTCAAATCGATTGGATGAAATTTAATGAAGTGCAAAGTACTGCACGTTATTAGGGAAAATTGGGGCCAGCAGTATAAAATGGGGGATAAGTGGCATGGCAGCAGCACTGCAGAAAAGGGGTTCTAGTGGAGCACTGAGTGTATTTCAGTAAACAGCAGGATGATCTTGTGGGGTTTCATAAGGAAGATACGGCAGGTAGGTGTCCCACTCTACACGGCACTGGTGAGGACTCAGCTGGCGTGCTGTGTCCAGTGTTTGCTAACTCACTTTATGAAAGATGTAAACAAACTGGAGAGGGTGAAAGAAGAGGGCATGTCTGGTCTAAAGACTACAAGGCTGAGAGGGGAAATCATGACCATCTTCTAAGATGATGTTGTAAAAAGGACAGTGAGCTATTGTTCTCCATGCACACTGAGGGAAGGAGGAGACTTCATGGGTTAGAAAGCTTTTCTGAATCTGTAAGGGTGGTTGAGGTCTGGAATAGGTCACCTAGGGAGGTTGTGAAATCTCCATCATTGGAGGTTTTTAAGAACAGTTGGACAATTACACGTAGGGTTGCTCTAGGTTTAAGTAATCCTACTTCATCATAGGGGGCTGGACTAGATGACTTCTTGAGGTCCCTCCCAGCCCTACATATCTGTGATTCATTTGGGGTGATAGGAAAAGTGATGACCAATTTCCAGCCCTTCCTCCTCAGTGAACTGTACAGCATCCCTTGGCAGCTGTTATCTGGCTCCCCCACCCCAGAGAAGCGGCTGCATCTCAGGATTGAGCAAAAGATTAAGGCCAAGCAGTTTCAAGGCAGTGGGGCTGTGCTGGGTTTTGAAGCTTAGCCTGTAAATTGATTCATGCTACCTGTTTCCTCTGCTCTGCTCCAGCACCCATGGCTTTTTGTCCCTTATTATCATGACCGGGGTCCAGGTCTGTCTTGCATTCTCTGCCCTCAGATCTTTGGTGCTTTCCTGAAGCTTTTCACCTGAAACAGAACCAGATGAGAACCGAGCTGAAGTGGTGAGAGATGGTGAGGAAATGCCGAGCTATAACGTGCGACCTTGAGAAAGATGATGTTAAACGCAGCTCTGTGTCCATTGATTTCAGTACATGTGTGATTCTGTGGCTTCTGCCAGGGCATTGGCCGAAAACAGACTCAATACTTAGAATCATAGAATATTAGAGTTGGAAGGGACCTCAGGAGGTCATCTAGTCCAACCCCCTGCTCAAAGCAGGAATAACCTCAGCTATATCATCCCAGCCAGGGATTTGTCAAGCCTCATCTTAAAAACCTCTAAAAGTGGAGATTCCACCACCTCCCTAGGTAACCCATTCCAGTGCTTCACCACCCTCCCAGTGAAAAAAAAATTTTTTCCTACTTACTCTGTATTAGTTTAATATATATTTCACCAGCCCAAAGCCATGAAGATATCTGCAAGTTTGAAATTATTTTACCCCACACTGAACTTTAATCCTAACCACAATTGATCTTTTTGTTCACATCAAACTTTAGTGCTATTGCTTAGACATAACTGCAACAACTAACCCTAACAACCTGAGATGAAATTTAGCCCAAGGATCAGGGTTCTCTTCCCTTCTCATTGAAGAGTAAATACCTCATTTACCATGTATATTTTAGATTTGGTTTCTATACCCACAGCGCGGTAGGGTGCTTGGTGGTTGTTAATGGTTTAAAACTATTTACCCTCATAACTACAGACTACTTTTTCACTAGACGCTATTGAGGGTGCAGATGGGAGATCATAGCCCTTTGCCCCTATTCACACACGTCTTTTCTTCTTCCTGCAGCAGCAGATGAGAGCAGTCAGGGTTCCAGCCAGAAGCAAGAAGCCACCCCTTGCCAGCAGCCGAATAATGACATTCTTCACGCAAGAGACCACATAAATAATTAAAGAGTTATCAGAGCAGGACAATTGGATCTCGGGGCTGCCACCTTCCAGAGGAGTACCCTATCCACCACACTAGAGAGTCATTCCCACACACTTTTTGACCCAATGAACATGCAAGTATTTATCCAAAATGGAACAGCTTTAACAGGCGAGATTGAGGGGGTCTTGTGCTGGAACATCCCATAGTGTAGTGGTTAAGACATTGATCTGAAAGATACAAAATACATGTTCAAATCCTTTCCACTTGTCAGGTACAGGGGACTTGAACGGGGCTCAGCTGCATGTCAACTGGGTATCCTAACCAACGCTCTCAAATTTATGGAGGAGGTCCTCCTCCCTGGCTGTTTTGTGTGGAGTTAGGCAGCCACTGAGCACTCCTACCGGATCAGAACCGGCAGCTGAGATTGGCTAAGCTATGCCTATATTCCCCGGTACCTGGGTCGTACTGGGCTGTATGCACAACATTGTCTTGGTACTGCACAACAATTTCATAAATAATTAGAACGATATAAAAGTCAGATGGCTCACATTAAGTACATTAAAAAGTGGCTAATTGTTAGATCTCAAAAAGTAACTGTAAACAGAGAATACACATTGAGTGGTTGGATTTCTAGTGGCTCTTGTATGAATCAGTTCTTAGCCTTATGCTAGTCAACATTTTTATCAATGAGCTGGAAGAAAACATAAAATCATTGTTATGATTAGTAGTATATAATTTAAGTTTGTATCTATATAAATAAAGTTTGTATCTGTGTATCTGTCTTAGCTAATTTAATCAGTTCCCCACTCAGCATCCTGGTTTGGATGGATCCCATTCTTTGACACTTATCTCCCTCCACACCTTGTACAGGGAACCGGGTCACTCACCCATGCTTTGTGAATCCTAACGATAGTCTAGGTGCTTACAACTTAAGCGGGATGAGAAGGAGAAAAACTCATCACACTGGATGTACCCTTGACTAACAATGAATTTCTGAAGGAAAAGATGCTGTGATTAATGATTTTACATATCCCAGTACCAGAGAATGATAAAAATGAGTTGACCAGCAATACAGGTTTCCTCATAGACTTCCGATGTCCCATTTGCAATCTTATGATAAAGGATATTCTGCTTTAGAAGTGGCTGTTGCTGAATTAGAACTGATTGACAATTGGGAGAGAAAGATGGTTGGCATTCCTCTGAGATATCTGAAATGCCTTCTGTGACATTCCCCAGGGTACAATCTGGACAGAACTAGGAGCAATGGTCTCAAGTTGCAGTGGGGGAGGACTAGGTTAGATATTAGGAAAAACTTTTTCACTCAGAGGGTGGTGAAGCACTGGAATGGGTTACCTAGGGAGGTGGTGGAATCTCCATCCTTAGAGGATTATAAGGCCCAGCTTGACAAAGCCCTGGATGGGATGATTAGTTGAGGTTGGTCCTGCTTTGAGCAGGGTGTTGGACTAGATGACCTCCTGAGGTGTCTTCCAACCCTAATCTTCTATGATTCTATGACTGCTGAACAGCTGTGTCCCCTTAATTCTCTATCCTGGGGTGCTTTTACACTGCTTTGTGTGAGAACATCCACTCCTGTCTTTTTCATACAGACTTCAGCATGAAAAATCACTCCTAGCTATGTTACATGAATGCTCCGGCCAATTATTCAGGAATTAAACTGCAGAGCAATACCAGCAAGCTCTCTAGTTCCAGGTATTCCCCCAGAAATGTGTGTATTGTGTTATCCAGCACATTACAGAGCAAGTTCATAGAAATTCAGTCATTTCTTGAAAGGAAAATGCTATGTACCCGTCTTGTTGTCTCAGCTGTACTTTCCCACACACTTCAATCCAGACATACTGGTTAAGATAAAACAATAATATAAGTTTATTAGGTACAGAAAGATAGATTTTAAGTGATTACAAGTAATGATGCATAAAAATCAGGATTGGTTACAAAAGAAATAAAAGAGCAAAACATAAACTAATACCAAATTTAACAAGCTAAGTGAATTTAAAAGCAAAAAGTCTCACCATATGCTACAATAGCCTGTACTGGCTGAAAAGTCTTCCAACCAGAATCACTCCTCTCCCAGTTCAATTATGCTTTCTTTGTCTTTCAAGTGTTGTAGATTCTGAGAGTGGAGATTCATGGCGAGAGAGGTGATTTGGAGGCCACTGTCTCTCATTCTTACGCCACTCTCCCGTCTTTGAGGATTACCTCCTGCTGGGATGCAAGCGATAGGTAGTCTCTTGTGGATGTGAGATTTAAACTGTTCCTGCGATGAAATGTAAATTTCTCTTTCACACCTTCCAGTTGTTGAAGAATGGCTGCTTCAGCCACTGATAATTCTCTGACACCTGGTTGGGATGCCATACTACTACTGTCTCTGAAAAACTGATTTGGGCCTGCTTTTCTTAAACTTGGAGCATGTTAAAACAATGTTGTAGAGTAGAATCTTGTAACTTTATATATAATACTGATACACATATTTTCTCAGGACAATAATGCCTAGCAGGTTATGAATTTTCAGAAGATACCTCATAAGGCACACTTTGAACAAAATTTATCATTGTCTTGCAAAAGTGGTGAATATAACAGGATAGACAATCACCTTTGAAAATAATTGCAAAGTTATAAAAAATTAACTCCGCCTACTGAGGGTGAAGAAAGAATGGCATAGGCATTTTCAATTTCCTCTACCCAATACACATTTCTGTCATTAACTTTTGGGAAGAGAAATATTTAGGAAACTCAGAAAATACTAACCAACTCTAATTAAAATATCGGGCATCTTTCTATGAAATGCAGATATACTTGGTCAGAACTACTCAAGGAGGAAGGAGCAATTTAATTTTTTATTATTATTGTTATTTTATTTGTTGTTCTTTAGATTTGGTTTAATTTGTTTTGGTTTTCACAAGATTGCACAGATTTTAGGCTAGAAGGGATTGAAATAAATCCTCTTTTATTTTGTTGAAATTTGAAATTTTTATGGAAAAAATTTCATTGAAATGCAAACTTCAAAATACGTTGATCAGCCCGACATTTGATGCGATAAATGTCTTTGTTATGCTCAGATATCTCTTGGTCTCTTTAGCAATATAGAGTCTCTTGAGAGTTGAGCGACGGGATAATTCAGTTGAAGGAAATATGTCTATTTTTAGGGATGAAACACCTTCATCCCGGTTTTCCCTATAAGGCGTCTTTCACCTCCTTGTTCCTGAGGCTGTAGATAACGGGATTCAAGATCGGAGTCACCACTGAATAGAATAGAGAAAGTAACTTGTTTACATCTGGAGAGAAGCTGGATTTGGGGCGCATGTACATGAGAAGAGCCGTCCCGTAGAACAACGTCACTATGATGAGGTGTGAGGAGCAGGTGGAGAAGGTTCTACACCTGCCTTCGGCAGACTGCATTTTCAGGATGGTGGAGAAGATACAGATATAGGAGACCAGGATCAGCAAGAAGGGCATCAGCAAGAAGGACAAAGGCAGCAGCCACGATGATCTGATCTCATTCCAGTAGGTGTCCCTACACACCAGCTTCAGCACCGGCTGGATCTCACAGAAAAAGTGATGCTCACATTGGACCCACAAAAAGGAAGTGTGAAGACAAAGGTTGTATGCCCCAGGGCCACTAGGATGCCAGAGATCCAGGAGCTTGTAGCTTCATGCAGAACCTCTTATCCATGATGGCTGTGTGTAATGCAGTGGGTTGCATATGGAACTGTAGTGGTCATAGGCCATAGATGCAAGGACGAAGCACTCAGTAACAGCAAAGAATAGAAAGAAATACATCTGTGTGCACAACCCACAAAGGAGATGGTTTTGTCTTCTGAGAGGAGATTGGCCAGCATCTTGATGACTGAGGTGTAGCAGATCTGAAGGACAAGTTGCTGAGGAAGAAATACGACGACGATGAGGATATTACCCAGCACTGTGATGATGTAAACGCACAGAAACGCCGCAAACAGCATGAGATTCATGTCTGGGTGGCTAGAGAAGCCCAGCAGGACAAATTTGGCCATGGACATGTGTAAACGTGCCCTTCTGGGGGCAGCGTCGGGGGTTCCCCTCTGAGTCCTTTCTAAAGGGGGACCGGTCCTCCTGGCTCTCCCCTGCCAGGAGGTCGCCTAGTCCTTCGCCCTAGCCCTAGGCAGGATGGGCGAGCCAGCAGTCTTTTGCCCCGGCCCTAGGCAGGGCAGTTGAGCCAACAAACAGTCTAGCGCCCAGCTCGTAGGCAGGGCTGGTGAGGCAACAAACAGTCTAGCGTCTGGGACAGTAAGGAGGGTAAGGTTCTCCCGGGCTGGCTCGGGAAGCGGGTAGGGGGACACAGGCCCACCCATCTCCACTGCGTCCCAGCCCAGGGCCCTAGCAGTGGCAGGGATACCTGCCACTGTGTTGGCGGGGCTCCGGCCGCAACACGCCAACCGGGTTCCCCCGTACTCAG
>NW_027133347.1:0-11447 GCF_026122565.2 Emydura macquarii macquarii | reverse complement strand
GAATCGATACTTGGAATGATTATCTCGTTACAAGAAGTAATTTCCTCTGATCACCCATTCTCTCCTCCTACTCAATGGTTGTCATTAGGCCTTAAGTACCCTCCTTTCATCCACCTACCCCACTGTTGTCACTGCCCATAGATTTTGTCTCCTATATGTTGCGTATATTTGTTGTATGATTTCTATCACTTGCATCTGAAGAAGTGGGTTGCAGCGCACAAAGCTTATGCCTGCTGAAATTAAATTTGTTAGTCTTTAAAGATCTACAGAACTCTCGCTGTTTTTGCTTTATAAATATAATCATCTGATGACATTATTGCCTCCATGAGATCATACTGTGCAACCTGTTTATGAAGAATTGCTTTTTTAACATTAGTAAAAATCCAGGAAAAAAATACTCAAGAAAAAAAGTAATAACTATAGGTTTACATTAATGCAATTAAGACCGGAATCTAATCTATCTAATCTATCTATCATGTACTGCTACCCATCACCATAGTATCTGATCACTTTGCTCATTCTAACCATAGCAAAATCCTTTGTGTGGTCTGTGGCTCTTCCTAATTTTAAGGATAAAAACTCTGACAGAGATATGAGCACATTTGTTCTTTCTTTTTTTTGTTTGTTAGACACAGTTTTAGTTTATCTTTCCTTAGCTGTTTGTTATTATTTTATTTTTTTTGTATCTGTGTTCCAGGTGGATTTGGAAGGGGGAAAGCCTGGAGAGATAGTGAATGTTTGGTTAGACAAAATTTTCAATATTTGACTTCTCTTGAGAGTGCCTATATGTCTTCTCTTTAATGGGGTTTTCTGAAGGAGCTGTAGGTTTTCTCCCCACAATGATAAAAGGTGCAAAAGAGGTTTCCTCATGGACAAGTTCCTCCTGAAATAATTATATTGTTGGGATATTATTGTGTTATTGATGATGTGCTGAGGGACAAAGAAACTCAGGTGGTGTCTATTTATTATTTTAACCCTCAATGACTATGTCAAAGCTGTATGCAGTGGATCTCTCAGTCCCAGGATATTAGAGTGACAAGGTGGGGGAGGTAATATTTTTTATTGCACCAACTTCTGCTGATGAGAGAGATTAGCTTTCAAGCTACACAGAACTCTTCTTTCCCAGACCCTACCAGCTCTGTGTGGTTCAAAAGCTCATCTCTCTCATCTCGAGAAACTGGTCCAATGAAAGATTTTACTTCACCCATATTCTCTATGTAAAAGCTGTGTCAATCTGGCTATGGTGGGAAGACTGCTTTGAAGAGAAACTTTTCCCAGTGTTTTCTAAAGATACTCTAACTCTAACTCTAACTAGAATCATGGAATCATAGAAGATGAGGGTTGGAAGGGACGTCAGGAGATATCTAGTCCAATCCCCTGCTCAAAGCAGGACCAATCCCAACTAAATCATCCCAGCCAGGGCTTTGTCAAGCTGGGCCTTAAAAACCTCTAAGGATGGAGACTCCACCACTCGGCGTAATGAGACCAAATTTGGATTCCATGGAAGTCACTGGGGTTTAGCCTCTCACTTCAAAGTGTTTAGAATTTGGCCAATAGCCTATATACACATTCATCCAGATTTGGCTGAGAGCTCCCTGGAGAAAGTGAGTGTGACGAGATGTACGGGTCTGATTTCCCAACTCATCTAGATCACCACCAACGTAGACTAGACCCACTGCAATCATCAGTTTAATACTGATGAGGTTCTGGCCCAAAGTCTCTCCAATCAGTAAAGAACTAAACACTGGTGTAAGTAACTTGACTGGGGTCATTTTGTTCTAGGCTGGGTATAGGTGGAAAAGTGCCATCACACGCTCTGATCTGTTATTCCAGACACCATTGCGAGTCGATCCACTCACTTCCAAGCTTAGAAAGGGTCTTTGAGGTTGGTCTGTTAGTAGTATTAGGATACCATCTTTGTGCATGTTTGTGTACATTACATATATGACAGAGAAAGTACATGATTAGATAGAGACTCGGGCAGATAGGACCATTCCTTGTCCTAACACATAACCTAATAATGATAGATTTCTATTTGATTGTGGATTATGTTAGCTAGGTAACTAGATAACAATTATTCTATGCAAATTTTTGTGCTTCTTTTCCTGTTAATGATTGTCTATGTTCAGATCATGATTTTCTTATAAGTACACCTTAGTTTTTAGTCTTTGCGTCTGGATACCTCAAAGTGACCCACTTCAAGCAGCCATAGCAGCCTGGGTTGTGGGTTGTGGGTTCCTCTAACGGCTGCATCCCAAAAGCTGCTCATGCAATGCAAGGGGAAAAAGACCCAACAGCTCTGTGCTCCCCGAAAGGTGATTATGTGGGGTTAATGAAGGAACAGGCTACTCCAGGCCTGCGAGAGTCTGGTGCCATTAGCAATTTGTGTGTTAAAAGTCACCTCCCTCCAAACCACAACAACATTCTGGTTTTAGGGAGAGGGGGGTTGTTTGTGTTGCTGCCGTCTTGGTCTGAAGCATTGGGACAGCCACGGCTGGAGATTGGACAGTGGGTGGGGTGGGCCAGGGCTCAGAGGTGGCACCGAGTCAAACACTCAGGTGCTCGGCTGGCTTCTTCTTGCTCACATGCTCCAGGTCTAACTTTCCCCTCGCTCAGACTGGCAGTGAGCTTGGGATTTTTCCTCTGCAGCCTGTGGGTGGGGGTCAGTTGCCAGGATTAGCTGGCTGTATCTCCTTTAATCCTTTCCCTGCCATCGTGGGGGCCTAGGGACTGGTGCACAGCAGTCCCTGCTATTCTCCACCTGCAGCACAGAACAGTTTAGCTTCTGAGGGTTGTAATACCCTTGGTCTAATTTCAGTTGCTAGGCGGTGGCCTCAGATATACAGACGTTGAAACTAGATGAGCTGCCGGTCCCTTCCGGGGACCCCACTGCCCTCTGAGAGCTGGAAAAAGAACCCAGGAGTCCTGGCTCCCAGGCCAGCCCTCTGATTACTAGACCTAACTCCCACCGCCTGTGCTGTGCCAACCCTTGGCATTAATGGAAGCTGTTGGTTTTCCCTCCCGTATCGTTCATGGGAGTTAGAGCCACTTAATTAACCATGGAGACCAGACTGCAAATCCCCGGGGGGATTAGCTTGTTTTGATGTCTGAACATTTCCCGTTCTGGTTATTGATGATTTGGGGCCACTGGCAGAGCCAATTACAGAGCTGAGAGGAGTTTGCCGCTGGTTCCTGCTTGAAAAACTGGAGCCAGGCACTTCAAAGCAGAAGTTCTCTCATCTCCTGCGAGAGCTGAGGGCAGATCCCAGGGCTAGGAGCGAGAGGCCGGGCGGAGGGCGGAGATGAGTCTCCAGGGTCCAGTCAGCTCTTGGTCTCCGGCGATGAGCAGAGCTATTGAGTCTCAGGTTCCCATAGACCCCTGCTCTGCTGAGAACGACCCCACTCATTACACACGGGACCCACTGCACAGAGCAGGCGGCCGTCACGACCTCCCTGGGGTGACAGGGCAGGGAAGAGGTGCAGAGGGGCCTGGATGGGCTTGGGAGGGGTCTCCTCATCCCAGTGAGATTTCCTCCCACCCAGGGTCAGCCCTTGGTTGGTTGAGGGGGGCACCAGGGCGCAGAGCCTGGGTCTAGCTCAGTGCCAGGGGATGGGGGGACCCTCTCAGCAGTGAGAGCATGGGAAAAGGGGGATCTCTGTCTCCGTCCGCAGGGGCGATCCCCCATTCTGAGGTTCCCTGTCTATGCCCCGCACCCCAGCCACACCAGCCCCTCTCTGCAGGGGGACAGCCCCGTTCTGAGATCCCCCTACATGCCACGCCACAGAGATGCCCCAGTCCCTCACCATAGGGGGGATCACCCCATGTATAAACCCACAGCCTAGTTATGTAGCATGCAATTCCCTGATCCAGTGAGATACATCAGCATGGCCTAATATCTCCCCTCTGATTGCACTGACTGAGATTCTGAGGCACATGAGAACGTTTATGAAATCCAGAAATGACTTTTGGTGAGTATCACAAATCTTGTCAAACACAATTCACAAGATTTGTAGAAATCACAGAGGCTTAGGGTCCAAAAACCTATTGACATTGTTGTGCCTAACTCCCTTGGAGCTTTGTGGAAACACCCAGTTGTACTGGTTAAATCATTTCTTCTGCACGGTGCAGTTGGGAGAGCTTTGCTGTGAGTAGACGTGTCAGCGACAGTATACACATTCTCACATCCTGTCTTTCAAGGGAGGCTCAGATTTTCAAAGAATCCTACAGGATTTTGATACCCATAATCCCACTAACGTCAGTGTGAATGGGCTGTTGGGTTCCAGTAGATACCTTTGAAAATCTTGGGCTACATCGGTTCTTCCCTCCGTGAGAAATGGACGTCATAAGAGGAATTGTTCAAAAGTTTGTGGAGTCTTTAAAAGTTTCTGACTCAATCTTGCTGGCATGGAGAACTTGCTGGGAGGAGATGGCACTGGCTTCTGTTTTGGGGCCTGGTGAGTGGTGTCAAGTGCTTAGAGCAGCAGGTCTGGGAAGTCAGGACTTCTGGGTTGTATCCCAGTTCTGGGAGGGGAGTGGGGTCTAGTGGTTAGAGCAGGGCTGGGTGCCAAAAGCCAGGACTCCTGCCTTCTATTATTGTCTCGATCAAGTGAGCGTTTTCTCATTTTTAAGACAATAGTACTTTGGCTGAGGAGTCGTGGGTTCTAATTCTGATATAATCTTGGCTAAGATTTTTAAGGCTGCCTAGGGGAATTGTATCCCCAACTGGCATTAATTTTGCATCTCCAAGTTCCTTCTACAACTTGAAAAATCTCTGTTCTCCTCGGTAAAGAAAGAAAATGGGTGTCTTGGGATATGAATTAGGTTCTAGCTCTGTCAGTTGACTTACTGGTTTTGCGAGACAAAACACTTCACTTCTCCGTGCCTCTGTTTCCCCAGTCCATAACATGGTAGTAATGCTTTCTCAACTTTCTAAAATGAGTGATTTATAAGTTGTAAGTGCTAAAATAAAACTATTTGGTCACTCTGTACAGGGGAAAATGTCCCAGTTTGGAATTTTGAACTTGCCCCCAGAAGTCACAAAAAGATGGCCAGTTATTTTCTTTACATCTGATTCATTCAAGTGACACTGCTTAGTTAAACACGTTGATGTTCAATTTCCCCATGCTGAGGAGAAGCCTCCCTTTAACAGCTGACTTCAGCAAAGATAATCGCTGAATAGACTGATCAGCATGTGAAGCCAGATGTTTAAAAACATTTTCAGTGTCAGGTATAAGTTATTGTGACAAAGCAGAGAGGTTCAAGGGGTGATCAGAGGGAGGGGGTGGAGACGGGGCTGGCTGGTTGGATGGACTGACCAAAATATAAAAGAAACAAAATAAATAAAAGTTGAAAAATATGAAAAATAAGATTTAAAACTCAAAAAAAAGGGTTTAAAAAAAAAGTAAAATCTGAAATTGAACCAACAGCTGAGAGGTGAGAGTCAAGGGGACACGTGCTCCCACATCACGATCTTCCATGTGCCCCCCACTCTCTGCCCCCCAGGGCAGGTCTAAGAACAGTCTCACTCCGGCCATGCGGCCACCCCAGCCTGGCAGTGAGGGCGGCCCCCTCCTGGGCTCCCAGACCCACAGACAAAGCCCAGGGGGAACCACTCCCATTTACACTTGCCAGACACAAGGCTCTTGCTCTTGTTGTACAGGAGGCTAGGTGACCCCCCTGTTGTGCAATGAGCAGTGAGGGTTCCCTCCGTGTGGGGCAGAGGGACACCCCGCGCTCCAGGGACGAGGTAGCTGGCGGACAGACCCCGCGGGAGCGGAGGACGTTGGCAGGCGCGACTCTGCCTCGGACAGAGCCATCCCCACTTGAGCAAGCGAGACTCTGCGCAACCTCCAGGCACCTCTTCCGTCAGTGGAGGGTGACCCTGACCCTGCGAGAGACCCCCCCCCCCGGATAGAGCGAGAGAGAGACGGGGTGTCCCTCGGCTGGGCCCCCCGGGGCGAGATTCAGCCCAGCTGCAGCTGGGTACACAAGGTCCAGAGGTGGAGAGGGGAAGGAGAGAGAGAGCCGGGCTGGGGGCCTGCGATCTCTCATCCCCTCTCTGCACCAGCCTGAGTCCCCCCACTCAGGGCTTTTCCCAGCGTGTACCCAGCTCACACAGCGTTGTGATGCAGCTCCGGGCCCAGCCTTCAGAGTGAGGGGAGTGAAAAGGTCATGTCTGCCTCTGCCCAGGCCGGGCAGGAAATCCCTCCGCCCGCCTGGAACTGCCCCCTGGGACACAGCTGGAATTGTGGCTCATCGAGACTTCCAGAGCCAGGTCCCAGTGCAGTCACCCCAGGAAGGGGAACAGAAAACGGGCCTTTAAAATTCAACGTTACCTGACTGGCCAAGTGAAGCAAGGCCTCAGACTGAACATATTGGCATGTCTCCGTGTGTCTCTTTGTATTCATCTAACATGGTAACTTTTGAAAATCACATCCAATCAGATCCAACATTTCAGGGAATGTTCTAGATCTTTGGATTCTTTTAAATTTCACCTTAACTGTGAATTTCCTGGGTTTCTTATGCCGGGTTTTGGGTAATTAGGAGTTCTCTTTAATGTAATTTACTCTAAATTACCAAGATGTGCTCTCACCCTGCACTACATCTTAACATAGTGTGACCTGCTGTGCCTAGGGTAGCCCATCTGAAAATTCCAAGATCAGGGCAGGCTGCAAAAGGGAGAGCAGATTATCCCAAACTGGGGCTAACACTGCGGTTAGAGTCCCCAACCAGCCACAAACAGTGCTCCTGAACTCCCCCACCGATTATCAAGAAGCTAAACACAAGTTACACAGCCCCCTTTATTTCATTTCAGCCTCTGGCCCCCAGTCAGCAGCTAGGTCTAGGGAAATGAGAAGTGATTTAAAACTCTATTCCCTTTACCAGAATATTCTCCTGATCCCGAAAGGGTCAGCCACATCACCAGTTCAATGCCAGCTCACCGCTCGTGGGCATGGAATAGCACTTGGAGGTCTGTGTCCATAGGCGTGTCCCTACATGTCCTGCTGATTCATAGGCAAAGCCTCTGGCTTCTCTCCTTGGGTGCCCTTGATGGGCCATCAAGCCAGCTGGATAGTGCTGCTGACAATCTGTCTGGCAGTGTCACCCAGCAGCACAGCACAAGTTTTAGATACAGATATACCGCAGTTATTTATAACTCGCCATACAAAGATGGTACACACATACAGATAGGCTTATCATATTTAATGAATCACGACTTTTCCAGTGATACCTTCCATGGCATAGCACGTAAGATTCTTTGCAATTTTGTCATATCGGTATTAATAATATTATAAATGGTCACTCACAATTCATATAACATCACACATAGGTGTTTTGTTTTGTTTTTTCAACATGGGAATATTCTCCAGGTTAGCATAGGTTATTTTGTCTTAGAATAACAAAGACATTGAATCCATGATTTATATGCAAAAATGGATCTCAGCCTTAATGATGGACCTCCAACCAGGGCCTCAGATAGATAGATAGATATCTTTTTACATTTTAGGATCAGATTTTCCTGATAATATATGGTTATTATGGGTGTCTCCTGAGTGGTGTAAAGAAGCCAGAGTAGAATTTCCAATTAAACTTGCATTACATAGATTGTAAAATCTTTGGGACAGGGATTGTCTTTTCGTTCTTTGTTTGTACCATGCCTAGCACAATGGGTTCCTGGGGCTATCTATCTATCTATCTATCTACCTGACACAGTATATGAAATGCATGTGGCAGTTGGGCCAAATAATCCCCGTGTTTGCAGTCTTCCTCATACAGCTAATGACATTTTGCATGCAAATGAGCTGTAGAGTAAGGGCACTGATTGGTTGAGTTATCTCTGAAATCCCAGCATGCTACAGCTCTGGACAAGGCATAGGTACCTGCTTATTGTAACTGTACGTCACACCAAAAAGAAACCCCAGAAATGTTTGTAGCTGTTTCCATTGCTTCTAACTGACAGACTTTTGGGTTTCAGGGCAAAACAGAGTGACAATCCTATAATCTTATTATCTAGCTAAACATGGGGTTCTTTGTAAATGCCTTCCATTTCCTCAACTTTTAGGTTGCCCTCAGGTCTAAGGAGGGCTAGAAATGTCTTTCTTTCTTTCTTTCTTTCTTTCTTTCTTTCTTTCTTTCTTTCTTTCTTGAGAAAACAGTTTCACTTAACTGTCTGCCCTCCGGAGCATATTTTACTATATTGTTTAGCAATTTGAGTGTATTGTCTTACACCCTACACCCCTAACTAACGTCACAACCAGCATCTCAATAGCTGATGTTGAATGTCCCCGTTGAAAATAAATAGTACAGTAGTCATAACAATAGTAAAACCCCAGCAAACATCAGCATCAAACAAAAACATGAAACACAGACAATACCTCAAGCCTTTACCTTTTTGTTGTTAAGTTGCACTGACATCTGGCCTAATATGCAACATTTTGGGTAACATTTAATATCTTTCAAGATTCAGGGTAAAAGTTTCAAAAGCTCCTATGACCAGATTTGTAAAGACATTTTGGCATCCAAAGATGCATACAGGTACCTAGTGGGATTTTTCAAAGCATTTCAGATGCAGATTGTTAAAATGAGTTATGTGTCTAGGTCCAGCTTTTAAAATGTATTTAGGTGCCTAACTCCTGTTGGGAATTGGTGCATGGGCACTTTTGAAAATCCCACTAGGCGGTTTCTGCATCTTCAGACACCTAAATACCTTTAAAAGAGGCGCTAAATTCCACATCACTTTTTAAAATGGGACTCGGAAGCTTTTGAAAATGTACCCTAAAAGCTTTAAAATTACTCCTTTTTTCTAAAAGAGAATCCATGGAACAAAAAGCTTACCGTTTTATTAAAACAAAATGTAACCGCCAGGTGAAATAAATGTAGGAGAACAGCACAGCAGCAATACACGCGTGTTTAATTTTTGATAGATTAATTGTGAGGATTTCACAATAGAACAATATGGCTCAGATTCCCAGATGGTGTAACTCAGCACCGCTCAGTTGGACACAATGAATCACATCCCCAATTGGTATAAATTGATAGAGCTCAAATGGAGTCAAGAAGCCTGATCCCTGCTTTTCTATAACGTTGTGACTCCACTGAAGGCAATGGGCCAGATCCACAACTGCTGTTCATCAGCACAGCTCTATTGAAAGCAACATGTAAGATCGACACCTGGCATATATCCATGTGGTTCAACTGGAGTCAATGGATCTTCACCAGGTTATAGCGGGTGAGGATCTTGCCCTGACAAATAGATCATGCATCACCAATATCCTTTGTTGTCAGTTGTTAGCTGTGTGTGTGTTCTCCCAAGGTGTATGCTGTCCCAGCTCTGTGCAGATAACTGAGACACCACTCCACGATTAAATTATTCAATAAGAGATCCATTTCAATAATGAAGGCACCAGGCCAGGTTTATTGTAGACAAAGCAGGGTAGTAGTGAGAGGGGCTACCATCAATCAAACTTCCACGTGATGTAAGCCCCGCCCTACCCGCCCTTTGATCAACGGTCCCATGACCGTAAGCCCCACCCTACCTGCCTCTATCACCGGAAGTCCCGTCCCATCTGGTCACCTGACATCCGGTCCCTCATCAGGTTATGACTTCCTGGTGAAGATGGGCACCTGCCCCGGAAGCGGGGTGGTGTGACCGCCCTCCGAGAATGCCCCCCTGCCCACTCCCCACCAATGGGAGAGGGTTTCGCACCAAGAGCTGGGATTGGCCCAGCAAGGGTTTTTGAATTTGTGCCAAGAGCTGGGATTGGTCCCACGAGGGTACAGGGAGAAGTGGGGCACCCCTACCCCCAAGCGGAGTGGGCTTAGGCCGTCCCAGAAGGGAAAGGTGCACCAATGGGGCGGTGCAGCCCCACGGACATCTCGGGGGCCTTAAAGCGTCTTGTTTTTGAGACCGCATGGTTCACAGCTCGTGGAACATGGACGCCTTCACCACACCTATTAGGCCTTCAAAAATTTTTTTGGCTCCTAAGTTCTTGGCCCCCCCGGCGTAGAAAGTGTTACATTAGCGAGGAGGACACCCCTTTGGCCCAGCCTTTGTTAGACACGCCCTCAAATTACCCTCAAATTACTTTACCCCACTGCAAAATTCTTTTTTAAAAACCCTCCACTGTCCATTTAAACACATAAAAACACATCAGCACATATTCAGATTAAGTTCCTCCAAGCAGTTATTAACCCTCAAATTACCCCAAAGTAAAATTATTTTTTAAAAAACCCTCCACTGTCCATTTAAACACATAAAAGCATATCAACACGTGTTCAGACTAAGTTCCTCCAAGAAGTTATAACCCTCAAATTGCTTTACCCCACAGCAAAATTTAAAAAAAAAAAAACCCACACTGCTTAACATAGATCAATTCAAGCATGAAAAACACCACCTTTTGCACTACTTTAAAAAATAAAACACAATTGCAAATATTTACCTTCCATCACAGGGTACAAACAAGCAGTCACAGGTGCGTCTTTTAAATAAAAGACAAGGATAATTTGAGTTAGTATGACATCCTGCAAACTATTATACCCCCTCCCCCCACTATATAGTTAAAATAGGGGCTTTACCTTGGCCTGATGAAAGGCTGCTTGAAGGGTTGGATTCCATAATCACTAGATCACACTGCAATAAAAACACCTAGCATTCTTAGTAAGAATATCATGGACAAAAAATAACATTATATAATATACGTTAAAAATAATCCAACCTGCTACCCTTGATTGCCTGCTCTTTCCACCTCCACGCCAGGAGTGTGCAGCGAGAGTGGCAGGTGTATAAGAAAACACAGACTAGCTCCTTGTTAAAATGGAAAAATACAGCTTCAGTCAAAAGAAAGAGGCCATAGGACAATTTGCTATCTTGATTTTAGCTTCAGAGAAAACGTCGCCGAGACCTCGCTGACCATGCTTATCGGTCAGCACATTCTAACTGCCTTTTAGCTTACAGCTGCATGCTCAAACTGTCTTTGTGACAAACTTCATGTTTCCATGTGGGGTTACTTTATAATTCTTTTATCCATAACTGTATGTAAATGTATACATTTCCAACAGCATCCCATAGACCCTTATTTGGTTACATAACACCTACAAATGAATATTAACAACTACATAATGCATACAATTATATCCTCCCACTGTTTGTTGCTTAAAGGATTACCAGTCACCCTAACACCTATACATTTTGCACTAACATGATTTAAAATAAAGGCCTGTCAGTGATGGGGGAATAGATAATACTTCCTTCCCACCAAAAAACCTTGCACAGGTATGCTATAAACTATCCCTTCAGAGGTTATCTGGTAGGAAGAAATAACAAACTCTAATGAAGCTTCCTGTAATTTAGGCCTGGCTAGTTGTCCAGCAGTTTAAATAGTGTCTGTTAGGAGAAAAAAGCTAAGGTTTTTATACCGTTCTGAGTCTTTCAAAGTCCAGTTAACAA
>NW_027133346.1:0-1157 GCF_026122565.2 Emydura macquarii macquarii | reverse complement strand
TGGGACCAGTAATGCGGCCTTACTGGGACCAATTCCAGAACCAGTACTGCGGCCTTACTGGGACCAGTTGCAGAACCAGTAAGGGGGCCTTACTGGGACCAGTACTGCGGCCTTACTTGGACCAGTTCCAGAAACAGTAAGGGGGCCTTACTGGGACCAGTACTGCGGCCTTACTGTGACCATTACCAAAACCAGTAAGGGGGCCGTACAGGGACCAGTACTGCGGCCTAAATGGGACCATTTCCAGAACCAGTAAGGGGGCCTTACTGGGACCAGTACTGCAGCCTTACTGGGACCAGTACCATAACATTTAAGGGGGCCTTACTGGGACCTTACTGAGGCCTTACTGGGACCAGTACCAAAACCAGTAAGGGGTCCTTACAGGGACCAGTAATGCGGCCTTACTGGGACCAGTTCCAGAACCAGTAAGGGGGCCTTACTGGGACCAGTAATGCGGCCTTACTGGGACCAGTTCCAGAACCAGTAAGGGGGCCTTACTGGGACCAGTACTGCGGCCTTACTGGGACCAGTACCAAAACCTGTAAGGGGACCATTCTGGGACCAGTACTGCGGCCTTACTGGGACCATTACCAGAACCAGTAAGGGGGCCTTACTGGGACCAGTAATGCGGCCTTACTGGGACCAGTTCCAGAACCAGTAAGGGGGCCTTACTGGGACCAGTACTGCAGCCTTACTGGGACCAGTACCATAACATTTAAGGGGGCCTTACTGGGACCTTACTGAGGCCTTACTGGGACCAGTACCAAAACCAGTAAGGGGGCCTTACAGGGACCAGTACTGCGGCCTTACTGGGAACAATTCCAGAGCCACTAAGGGGGCTTTACTGGGACCAGTACTGCGGCCTTACTGGGACCAGTTCCAGAACCAGTAAGGGGGCCTTACTGGGACCAGTAATGCGGCCTTACTGGGACCAGTTCCAGAACCAGTAAGGCGTCCTTACTGGGACCAGTAATGCGGCCTTACTGGGACCAATTCCAGAACCAGTACTGCGGCCTTACTGGGACCAGTTGCAGAACCAGTAAGGGGGCCTTACTGGGACCAGTACTGCGGCCTTACTTGGACCAGTTCCAGAAACAGTAAGGGGGCCTTACTGGGACCAGTACTGCGGCCTTACTGAGACCATTACCAAAACCAGT
>NW_027133345.1:0-1145 GCF_026122565.2 Emydura macquarii macquarii | reverse complement strand
CTATATCATCCCAACCAGGGCTTTGTCAAGCCAGGCATTAAATACCTCTAAGGATGGAGATTCCACCACCTCCCTAGGTAACCCATTCCAGTGCTTCACCACCCTCCTAGGGAAAAACTTTTTCCTAATGTCCAACCTAGACCTCCCGCCCTGCAACTTGAGACCATTGCTCCTTGTTCTGCCATCTGCCACCACCCAGAACAGCCTAGCTCCATCCTCCCTGGAACCCCCTTTCAGGTAGTTAAAGGCTGCTATCAAATCCCCCCTCATTCTTCTCTTTTGCAGACTAAACAAGCCTAGTTCCTTCAGCCTCTCCTCATAAGTCTTGTGCTCCAGCCCCCTCATCATTTTTGTTGCCCTCCGCTGGACTCTCTCCAACTTGTCCACATCCTTTTTGTAGTGGGGGGCCCAAAACTGGACACAATACTCCAAATGCAGCCTCACCAATGCCGAATAGAGGGGAATAATCACTTCCCATGGTCTGCTGGCAATGCTCCTGCTAATGCAGCCCAATGTGCTATTAGCCTTCTTGACAACCAGGGCACACTGCTGACTCATATCCAGCTTGTTATCCACTGTCACCCCCAGGTCCTTTTCTGCAGAACTGCTGCCTAGCTCGTCGGTCCCCAGTCTATAGCTGTGCATGGGATTCTTCCTTCCTAAGTGCAGGACTCTGCACTTGTCCTTGTTGAACCTCATTAGATTTCTTTTGGCCAAATCCTCCAGTTTGTCTGGGTCCTTCTGTATCCTATCCCTACCTTCCAGGGTATCTACCACTCCCCCCCACCTTAGTGTCATCTGCAAACCAGCTGAGGGTGCAATCTACCCCATCCTCCAGAACATTAATGAGGATGTTGAACAAAAGCAGCCCCAGGACCGACCCCCGGGGCACTCTGCTTGTGACCGGTTGCCAGCTAGACATGGAGCCGTTGATCACTACTTGTTGAGCCCGATGATCTAGCCAGCTCTCTATCCATGTTATAGTCAATTCATCCAATCCATACTTCTTTAACTTTGTGTAACAAAACTGGCTATGGTGTTTAGATGACGATGCCTTGTTGCTGTGGTTCTCCTGGGGTGCACTGAATCCCCCACACCGGGGCCTGCCCTGGAAATCGGTACAAAAACTGCATATCTCTTAATCA
>NW_027133344.1:0-1137 GCF_026122565.2 Emydura macquarii macquarii | reverse complement strand
GAGCTGTGCTGGGCCGGAGCTGGGCTGTAGCGGAGAAGGAGCTGGGCTGGGGAAGGGCTGGGGATGGGCTGGCCTCGGCTGGGCTGGAGCTGGGCTGGAGCTGGGCTGGGCTGGAGCTGGGCTGGCGCTGTGGTGAACTGGGTCTGGGCTGGGGATGGTCTGGCCTAGGGTTGGGCTGGATCTTGTCTGGAGCATGGATGGAACTGGGGCTGGAGCTGGATTTGGGCTGGAGTTGGGCTGGGCTGTGTCTGTGCTAGAGATGGGCTGGATCGGGGTTGGAGGTGGGCTTGGCTGGTCCTGGGCTGGAGCTGTGCTGGGCCGGAGCTGGGCTGTAGCGGAGAAGGAGCTGGGCTGGGGAAGGGCTGGGGATGGGCTGGCCTCGGCTGGGCTGGAGCTGGGCTGGAGCTGGGCTGGAACTCGGGCTGAAGCTGGGATGGGCCGGAGCTGAGCTGGTGCTTGGCTGGAGCGTGACTGGAGCTGAGCTGGAACGTGGGCTGAAGCTGGACTGGGCCGGAGCTATGATGAGGCTGGGCTGGACCTCGGCTGGGCTGGAGCTGTGATGGAGCTGTGCTAGAGGTTGGGATGGAGCTGGGGCTGGAGGTAGGAACTTTTGGGCTGTTCTGGCGCTGGGCTAAATCTCGGCTGGTCTGGAGCTCGGCTGGAGCTGGGTCTGGGCTGGGGATGGTCTGGCCTTGGGTTGGGCTGGATCTTGTCTGAAGCGTGAATGGAACTGGGGCTGGAGCTGGATTTGGGCTGGAGTTGGGCTGGGCTGTGTCTGTGCTGGACCTGGGCTGGATCGGAGTTGGCGGTGGGCTGGGCTGGTCCTGGGCTGGAGCTGTGCTGGGCCGGAGCTGGGCTGTAGCGGAGAAGGAGCTGGGCTGGGGAAGGGCTGGGGATGGGCTGGCCTCGGCTGGGCTGGAGCTGGGCTGGAGCTGGGCTTGGCTGGAGCTGGGCTGGCGCTGTGGTGAACTGGGTCTGGGCTGGGGATGGTCTGGCCTAGGGTTGGGCTGGATCTTGTCTGGAGCATGGATGGAAATGGGGCTGGAGCTGGATTTGGGCTGGAGTTGGGCTGGGCTGTGTCTGTGCTAGAGATGGGCTGGATCGGGGTTGGAGGTGGGCTTGGCTGGTCCTGGGCTG
>NW_027133343.1:0-11336 GCF_026122565.2 Emydura macquarii macquarii | reverse complement strand
CTCATTGCTGAAAACAATGTAGATGCTTCTACACTTTGAGCTTTTGTTATCAAAGCCAATATGGCAAAAACAACAAGGGTTCGGCGGCACTCTAAAGACTTTAGTCTTTAGTGTCCCGCGGAACTCTCGTTGCCGAAAACAATGGAGATGCTTCTACACTTTGAGCTCTTGTTATCAAAGCCAATATGGCAAAAACAACGAGGGTTCTGCGTCACTCTAAAGACTTTAGTCTTTAGAGTGCCGCGGAACCCTCGTTGCCGTAAAACAATGAAGATGCTTCTACACTTTGTGCTTTTGTTATCAAAGCCAATATGGCAAAAACAACGAGGGTTCTGCGTCACTTTAGTCTTTAGAGTGCCGCGGAACACTCGTTGCCGAAAAAAATGGAGATGCTTCTACACTTTGAGCTTTTGTTATCAAAGCCAATATGGCAAAAACAAAGAGGGTTCGGCGGCACGTTTGTCTTTAGAGTGCCGCGGAACTCTCGTTGCCGAAAACAATGAAGATGCTTCTACACTTTGTGCTTTTGTTATCAAAGCCAATATTGCAAAAACAACGAGGGTTCTGCGTCACTTTAGTCTTTAGAGTGCCGCGGAACCCTCGTTGCCGAAAACAATGTAGATGCTTCTACACTTTGAGCTTTTGTTATCAAAGAAAATATGGCAAAAACAACGAGGGTTCTGCGGCACTTTAGTCTTTAGAGTGCCGCGGAACTCTCGTTGCCGAAAAAAATGGAGATGCTTCTACACTTTGAGCTCTTGTTATCAAAGCCAATATGGCAAAAACAACGAGGGTTCCGCGGCACTCTAAAGAATTTAGTCTTTAGAGTGCCGCGGAACCCTCGTTGCCGAAAACAATGAAGATGCTTCTACACTTTGAGCTTTTGTTATCAAAGCCAATACGGCAAAAACAACGAGGGTTCCGCGGCACTTTAGTCTTTAGAGGGCCGCGGAACCCTCATTGCCGAGAACAATGTAGATGCTTCTACACTTTGAGTTTTTGTTATCAAAGCCAATATGGCAAACACAACGAGGGTTCTGCGGAACTTTAGTCTTTAGAGTGCCGCGGAATACTCGTTTCCTAAAACTATGTAGATGCTTCTACACTTTGAGCTTTTGTTATCAAAGCCAATATGGCAAAAACAACGAGGGTTCCGCGGCACTCTAAAGACTTAAGTCTAAAGGGTGCCGCGGAACCCTCGTTGCCGAAAACAATGTAGATGCTTCTACACTTTGAGCTTTTGTTATCAAAGCCAATATGGCAAAAACAATGAGGGTTCCGCGGCACTTTAGTTTTTAGAGTGCCGCGGAACACTCGTTGCCGAAAACAATGTAGATGCTTCTACACTTTGAGCTTTTGTTATCAAAGCCAATATGGCAAAAACAACAAGGGTTCGGCGGCACTCTAAAGACTTTAGTCTTTAGAGTCCCGCGGAACTCTCGTTGCCGAAAACAATGGAGATGCTTCTACACTTTGAGCTTTTGGTATCAAAGCCAATATGGCAAAAACAACGAGGGTTCCGCGGCACTCTAAAGACTTTAGTCTTTAGAGTGCCGCGGAACCCTCGTTGCCGAAAACAATGTAGATGCTTCTACACTTTGAGCTTTTGTTATCAAAGCCAATATGGCAAAAACAATGAGGGTTCCGCGGCACTTTAGTTTTTAGAGTGCCGCGGAACACTCGTTGCCGAAAACAATGTAGATGCTTCTACACTTTCAGCTTTTGTTATCAAAGCCAATATGGCAAACACAACGAGGGTTCGGCGGCACTCTAAAGACTTTAGTCTTTAGAGTGCCGCGGAACCCTCATTGCTGAAAACAATGTAGATGCTTCTACACTTTGAGCTTTTGTTATCAAAGCCAATATGGCAAAAACATAGAGGGTTCGGCGGCACTTTTGTCTTTAGAGTGCCGCGGAACCCTCGTTGCTGAAAACAATGTAGATGCTTCTACACTTTGAGCTTTTGTTATCAAAGCCAATATGGCAAAAACAACAAGCGTTCCGCTGCACTTTAGTCTTTAGAGTGCCGCGGAACACTCGTTGCCGAAAACAATGTAGATGCTTCTACACTTTGAGCTTTTGTTATCAAAGCCAATATGGCAAAAACAACAAGGGTTCGGCGGCACTCTAAAGACTTTAGTCTTTAGAGTCCCGCGGAACTCTCGTTGCCGAAAACAATGGAGATGCTTCTACACTTTGAGCTTTTGGTATCAAAGCCAATATGGCAAAAACAACGAGGGTTCCGCGGCACTCTAAAGACTTTAGTCTTTAGAGTGCCGCGGAACCTCGTTGCCGAAAACAATGTAGATGCTTCTACACTTTGAGCTTTTGTTATCAAAGCCAATATGGCAAAAACAATGAGGGTTCCGCGGCACTTTAGTTTTTAGAGTGCCGCGGAACACTCGTTGCCGAAAACAATGTAGATGCTTCTACACTTTGAGCTTTTGTTATCAAAGCCAATATGGCAAAAACAACAAGGGTTCGGCGGCACTCTAAAGACTTTAGTCTTTAGAGTCCCGCGGAACTCTCGTTGCCGAAAACAATGGAGATGCTTCTACACTTTGAGCTTTTGGTATCAAAGCCAATATGGCAAAAACAACGAGGGTTCCGCGGCACTCTAAAGACTTTAGTCTTTAGAGTGCCGCGGAACCCTCGTTGCCGAAAACAATGTAGATGCTTCTACACTTTGAGCTTTTGTTATCAAAGCCAATATGGCAAAAACAATGAGGGTTCCGCGGCACTTTAGTTTTTAGAGTGCCGCGGAACACTCGTTGCCGAAAACAATGTAGATGCTTCTACACTTTCAGCTTTTGTTATCAAAGCCAATATGGCAAACACAACGAGGGTTCGGCGGCACTCTAAAGACTTTAGTCTTTAGAGTGCCGCGGAACCCTCATTGCTGAAAACAATGTAGATGCTTCTACACTTTGAGCTTTTGTTATCAAAGCCAATATGGCAAAAACATAGAGGGTTCGGCGGCACTTTTGTCTTTAGAGTGCCGCGGAACCCTCGTTGCTGAAAACAATGTAGATGCTTCTACACTTTGAGCTTTTGTTATCAAAGCCAATATGGCAAAAACAACAAGCGTTCCGCTGCACTTTAGTCTTTAGAGTTCCGCGGAACCCTCGTTGCCGAAAACAATGTAGATGCTTCTACACTTTGAGCTTTTGTTATCAAAGCGAATATGGCAAAAACAAAGAGGGTTCGGCGGCACTTTTGTCTTTAGAGTGCCGCCGAACAATCGTTGCCGAAAACAATGTAGATGCTTCTACACTTTGAGCTTTTGTTATCAAAGCTAATATGGCAAAAACAAAGAGGGTTCGGCGGCACTTTTGTCTTTAGAGTGCCGCCGAACCCTCGTTGCCGAAAACAATGTAGATGCTTCTACACTTTGAGTTTTTGTTATCAAAGCCAATATGGCAAAAACAACGACGGTTCCGCGGCACTTTAGTTTTTAGATTGCCGTGGAACCCTCGTTGCCGAGAACAATGTAGATGCTTCTACACCTTGAGCTTTTGTTATCAAAGCCAATATGGCAAAAACAACGCGGGTTCTGCGTTACTTTAGTCTTTACAGTGCCGCGGAGCCCTCGTTGCCGAAAACAATGTAGATGCTTCTACACTTTGAGCTTTTGTTATCAAAGCCAATATGGCAAAAACAACAAGGGTTCGGCGGCACTCTAAAGACTTTAGTCTTTAGAGTCCCGCGGAACTCTCGTTGCCGAAAACAATGGAGATGCTTCTACACTTTGAGCTTTTGGTATCAAAGCCAATATGGCAAAAACAACGAGGGTTCCGCGGCACTCTAAAGACTTTAGTCTTTAGAGTGCCGCGGAACCCTCGTTGCCGAAAACAATGTAGATGCTTCTACACTTTGAGCTTTTGTTATCAAAGCCAATATTGCAAAAACAAAGAGGGTTCGGCGGCACTTTTGTCTTTAGAGTGCCGCGGAACCCTCGTTGCCGAAAACAATGTAGATGCTTCTACACTTTCAGCTTTTGTTATCAAAGCCAATATGGCAAAAATAACGAGGGTTCCGCTGCACTTTAGTCTTTAGAGTGCCGCGGAACCCACGTTGCTGAGAACAATGTAGATGCTTCTACACTTTGAGCTTTTGTTATCAAAGCCAATATGGCAAAAACAATGAGGGTTCCGCGACACTTTAGTCTTTACAGTGCCGCGGAACCCTCGTTATCGAAAACATTGTAGATGCTTCTACACTTTGAGCTTTTGTTATCAAAGCCAATATGGCAAAAACAACGAGGGTTCCGCGGCACTCTAAAATCTTTAGTCTTTAGAGTGCCGCGGAACCCCCGTTGCCGAAAACAATGTAGATGCTTCTACACTTTGAGTTTTTGTTATCAAAGCCAATATGGCAAAAACAACGAGGGTTCTGCGTCACTTTAGTGTTTAGAGTGCCGCGGAACACTCGTTGCTGAAAACAATGTAGATGCTTCTACACTTTGAGCTTTTGTAATCAAAGCCAATATGGAAAAAACAACGAGGGTTCTGCGTCACTTTAGTCTTTAGAGTGCCGCGGAACACTCGTTGCCGAAAACAATGGAGATGCTTCTACACTTTGAGCTTTTGCTATCAAAGCCAATATGGCAAAAACAAAGAGGGTTCGGCGGCACCTTTGTCTTTAGAGTGCCGCGGAAGCCTCATTGCCGAAAACAATGAAGATGCTTCTACGCTTTGAGCTTTTGTTATCAAAGCCAATACGGCAAAAACAACCAGAGTTCCGCGGCACTCTAAAGACTTCAGTCTTTATAGTGCCGCGGAACCCTCATTGCCGAGAACAATGTAGATGCTTCTACACCTTGAGCTTTTGTTATCAAAGCCAATATGGCAAAAACAACGAGGGTTCTGCGTCACTTTAGTCTTTAGAGTGCCGCGGAACACTCGTTGCCGAAAACAATGGAGATGCTTCTACACTTTGAGCTTTTGTTATCAAAGCCAATATGGCAAAAACAAAGAGGGTTCGGCATCACGTTTCTCTTTAGAGTGCCGCGGAACCCTCGTTGCGGAAAACAATGTACATGCTTCTACACTTTGAGCTTTTGTTATCAAAGCCAATATGGCAAAAACAACGAGGGTTCCGCGGAACTTTAGTCTTTAGAGTGCGGCGGAACCCTCGTTGCCGAAAACCATGTAGATGCTTCTACACTTTGAGCTTTTGTTATCAAAGCCAATATGGCAAAAACAACGAGGGTTCCGTGGCACTCTAAAGACTTTAGTCTTTAGAGTGCCGCGGAACCCTCGTTGCCGAGAACAATTTAGATGCTTCTACATCTTGAGCTTTTGTTATCAAAGCCAATATGGCAAAAACAACAAGGGTACGGCGGCACTCTAAAGACTTTAGTCTTTAGAGTCCCGCGGAACTCTCGTTGCCGAAAACAATGGAGATGCTTCTACACATTGAGCTTTTGGTATCAAAGCTAATATGGCAAAAACAACAAGGGTTCGGCGGCACTCTAAAGACTTTAGTCTTTAGAGTCCCGCGGAACCCTCGTTGCCGAAAACAATGTAGATGCTTCTACACTTTGAGCTTTTGTTATCGAATCCAATATGGCAAAAACAACGAGGGTACGGCGGAACTTTTGTCTTTAGAGTGACGCGGAACCCTCGTTGCCGAAAACAATGTAGATGCTTCTACACTTTGAGCTTTTATTATCAAAGCCAATATGGCAAAAACAACGAGGGTTCCGCGTCACTCTAAAGACTTAAGTCTTTAGACTGCCTCGGAACCCTCGTTGACGAAAACAATGTAGATGCTTCTACACTTTGAGCTTTTGTTATCAAAGCCAATATGGCAAAAACAACGAGGGTTCCGCGTCACTTTAGTTTTTAGAGTGCCGCGGAACACTCGTTGCCGAAAACAATGGAGATGCTTCTACACTTTGAGCTTTTGTTATCAAAGCCAATATGGCAAAAACAAAGAGGATTCGGCGGCACTTTTGTCTTTAGAGTCCCGCGGAACCCTCGTTGCCGAAAACAATGTAGATGCTTCTACACTTTGAACTTTTGTTATCAAAGCCAATATGGAAAAAACAACGAGGGCTCTGCGGCACTTTAGTCTTTAGAGTGCCGCGGAACCCTCGTTGCCGAGAACAATGTAGATTCTTCTACACTTTGAGCTTTTACTATCAAAGCCAATATGGCAAAAACAACGAGGGTTCTGCAGCACTCTAAAGACTTTAGTCTTTAGAGTGCCGCGGAACCCTCGTTGCCGAGAACAATGTAGATGCTTCTACACTTTGAGCTTTTGTTATCAAAGCCAATATGGCAAAAACAACGAGGGTTCCGCGGCACTTTAGTCTTTAGAGTGCCGCGGAAAGCTCGTTGCCGTAAACAATGTAGATGCTTCTACACTTTGAGCTTTTGTTATGAAAGCCAATATGGCAAAAACAACGAGGGTTCTGCGGCACTTTAGTCTTTACAGTGCCGTGGAACCCTCGTTGCCGAAAACAATGTAGATGCTTCTACACTTTGAGCTTTTGTTATCAAAGCCAAAATGGCAAAAACAACAAGGGTACGGCGGCACTCTAAAGACTTTAGTCTTTAGAGTGCAACGGAACTCTCATTGCCGAAAACAATGGAGATGCTTCTACAGTTTGAGCTTTTGTTATCTAAGCCAATATGGCAAAAACAAAGAGGGTTCGGCGGCACTTTAGTTTTTAGAGTGCCGCGGAACACTCGTTGCCGAAAACAATGGAGATGCTTCTACACTTTGAGCTTTTGTTATCAAAGCCAATATGGCAAAAACAACGAGGGTTCCGCGGCACTTTAGTCTTTAGAGTGCCGCGGAAAGCTCGTTGCCGTAAACAATGTAGATGCTTCTACACTTTGAGCTTTTGTTATGAAAGCCAATATGGCAAAAACAACGAGGGTTCTGCGGCACTTTAGTCTTTACAGTGCCGTGGAACCCTCGTTGCCGAAAACAATGTAGATGCTTCTACACTTTGAGCTTTTGTTTTCAAAGCCAATATGGCAAAAACAACAAGGGTACGGCGGCACTCTAAAGACTTTAGTCTTTAGAGTGCAACGGAACTCTCATTGCCGAAAACAATGGAGATGCTTCTACAGTTTGAGCTTTTGTTATCTAAGCCAATATGGCAAAAACAAAGAGGGTTCGGCGGCACTTTAGTTTTTAGAGTGCCGCGGAACACTCGTTGCCGAAAACAATGTAGATGCTTCTACACTTTGAGCTTTTGTTAACAAAGCCAATATGGCAAAAACAACAAGGGTACGGCGGCACTCTAAAGACTTTAGTCTTTAGAGTGCAACGGAACTCTCATTGCCGAAAACAATGGAGATGCTTCTACAGTTTGAGCTTTTGTTATCTAAGCCAATATGGCAAAAACAAAGAGGGTTCGGCGGCACTTTAGTTTTTAGAGTGCCGCGGAACACTCGTTGCCGAAAACAATGGAGATGCTTCTACACTTTGAGCTTTTGTTATCAAAGCCAATATGGCAAAAACAACGAGGGTTCCGCGGCACTTTAGTCTTTAGAGTGCCGCGGAAAGCTCGTTGCCGTAAACAATGTAGATGCTTCTACACTTTGAGCTTTTGTTATGAAAGCCAATATGGCAAAAACAACGAGGGTTCTGCGGCACTTTAGTCTTTACAGTGCCGTGGAACCCTCGTTGCCGAAAACAATGTAGATGCTTCTACACTTTGAGCTTTTGTTTTCAAAGCCAATATGGCAAAAACAACAAGGGTACGGCGGCACTCTAAAGACTTTAGTCTTTAGAGTGCAACGGAACTCTCATTGCCGAAAACAATGGAGATGCTTCTACAGTTTGAGCTTTTGTTATCTAAGCCAATATGGCAAAAACAAAGAGGGTTCGGCGGCACTTTAGTTTTTAGAGTGCCGCGGAACACTCGTTGCCGAAAACAATGTAGATGCTTCTACACTTTGAGCTTTTGTTAACAAAGCCAATATGGCAAAAACAACAAGGGTACGGCGGCACTCTAAAGACTTTAGTCTTTAGAGTGCAACGGAACTCTCATTGCCGAAAACAATGGAGATGCTTCTACACTTTGAGCTTTTGTTATCAAAGCCAATATGGCAAAAACAACGAGGGTTCCGCGTCACTTTAGTTTTTAGAGTGCCGCGGAACATTCGTTGCCGAAAACAATGGAGATGCTTCTACACTTTGAGCTTTTGTTATCAAAGCCAATATGGCAAAAACAAAGAGGATTCGGCGGCACTTTTGTCTTTAGAGTGCCGCGGAACCCTCGTTGCCGAAAACAATGGAGATGCTTCTACACTTTGAACTTTTGTTATCAAAGCCAATATGGAAAAAACAACGAGGGCTCTGCGGCACTTTAGTCTTTAGAGTGCCGCGGAACCCTCGTTGCCGAGAACAATGTAGATTCTTCTACACTTTGAGCTTTTGTTATGAAAGCCAATATGGCAAAAACAACGAGGGTTCTGCGGCACTTTAGTCTTTACAGTGCCGTGGAACCCTCGTTGCCGAAAACAATGTAGATGCTTCTACACTTTCAGCTTTTGTTATCAAAGCCAATATGGCAAAAACAACGAGGGTTCCGCGACACTTTAGTCTTTAGAGTGCCGCGGAACCCACGTTGCCGAGAACAATGTAGATGCTTCTACACTTTGAGCTTTTGTTATCAAAGCCAATATGGCAAAAACAACGAGGGTTCCGCGGCACTTTAGTCTTTAGAGTGCCGCGGAAAGCTCGTTGCCGTAAACAATGTAGATGCTTCTACACTTTGAGCTTTTGTTATGAAAGCCAATATGGCAAAAACAACGAGGGTTCTGCGGCACTTTAGTCTTTACACTGCCGTGGAACCCTCGTTGCCGAAAACAATGTAGATGCTTCTACACTTTGAGCTTTTGTTATCAAAGCCAAAATGGCAAAAACAACAAGGGTACGGCGGCGGCACTCTAAAGACTTTAGTCTTTAGAGTGCAACGGAACTCTCATTGCCGAAAACAATGGAGATGATTCTACAGTTTGAGCTTTTGTTATCTAAGCCAATATGGCAAAAACAAAGAGGGTTCGGCGGCACTTTAGTTTTTAGAGTGCCGCGGAACACTCGTTGCCGAAAACAATGTAGATGCTTCTACACTTTGAGCTTTTGTTAACAAAGCCAATATGGCAAAAACAACAAGGGTACGGCGGCACTCTAAAGACTTTAGTCTTTAGAGTGCAACGGAACTCTCATTGCCGAAAACAATGGAGATGCTTCTACACTTTGAGCTTTTGTTATCAAAGACAATATGGCAAAAACAACGAGGGTTCTGCGTCACTTTAGTTTTTAGAGTGCCGCGGAACACTCGTTGCCGAAAACAATGGAGATGCTTCTACACTTTGAGCTTTTGTTATCAAAGCCAATATGGCAAAAACAAAGAGGATTCGGCGGCACTTTTGTCTTTAGAGTGCCGCGGAACCCTCGTTGCCGAAAACAATGTAGATGCTTCTACACTTTGAACTTTTGTTATCAAAGCCAATATGGAAAAAACAACGAGGGCTCTGCGGCACTTTAGTCTTTAGAGTGCCGCGGAACCCTCGTTGCCGAGAACAATGTAGATGCTACTACACTTTGAGCTTTTACTATCAAAGCCAATACGGCAAAAACAACGAGGGTTCCGCGGCACTCTAAAGACTTTAGTCTTTAGAGTGTCGCGGAGCCTCGTTGCCGAAAACAATGTAGATGCTTCTACACTTTGAGCTTTTGTTATCAAAGCCAATATGGCAAAAACAACGAGGGTTCCGCGACACTTTAGTCTTTAGAGTGCCGCGGAATCCACGTTGCCGAGAACAATGTAGAAGCTTCTACACTTTGAGATTTTGTTATCAAAGCCAATATGGCAAAAACAACGAGGGTTCCGCGACACTTTAGTCTTTAGAGTGCCGCGGAACCCTCGTAGAAGAAAACAATGTAGATGCTTCTACACTTTGAGCTCTTGTTATCAAAGCCAATATGGCAAAAACAACGAGGGTTCCGCGGCACTCTAAAGACTTTAGTCTTTAGAGTGCCGCGTAACCCTCGTTGCCAAGAACAATGTAGATGCTTCTACACTTTGTGCTTTTGTTATCAAAGCCAATATGGCAAAAACAACGAGGGTTCGGCGGCACGTTTGTTTTTAGAGTGCCGCGGAACCCTCGATGCCGAAAACAATGTAGATGCTTCTACACTTTGAGCTTTTGTTATCAAAGCCAATATGGCAAAAACAACGAGGGTTCTGCGGCACTTTAGTCTTTAGAGTGCCGCGGAACTCTCGTTGCCGAAAACAATGGAGATGCTTCTACACTTTGAGCTCTTGTTATCAAAGCCAATATGGCAAAAACAACGAGGGTTCCGCGGCACTCTAAAGACTTTAGTCTTTAGAGTGCCGCGGAACCCTCGTTGCCGAAAACAATGAAGATGCTTCTACACTTTGTGCTTTTGTTATCAAAGCCAATATGGCAAAAACAACGAGGGTTCTGCGTCACTTTAGTCTTTAGAGTGCCGCGGAACACTCGTTGCCGAAAAAAATGGAGATGCTTCTACACTTTGAGCTTTTGTTATCAAAGCCAATATGGCAAAAACAAAGAGGGTTCGGCGGCACGTTTGTCTTTAGAGTGCCGCGGAACCCTCGTTACCGAAAACAATGTAGATGCTTCTACACTTTGAGCTTTTGTTATCAAAGCCAATATGGCAAAAACAACGAGGGTTCTGCGGCACTTTAGTCTTTAGAGTGCCGCGGAACTCTCGTTGCCGAAAACAATGGAGATGCTTCTACACTTTGAGCTCTTGTTATCAAAGCCAATATGGCAAAAACAACGAGGGTTCCGCGGCACTCTAAAGACTTTAGTCTTTAGAGTGCCGCGGAACCTCGTTGCCGAAAACAATGAAGATGCTTCTACACTTTGTGCTTTTGTTATCAAAGCCAATATGGCAAAAACAACGAGGGTTCTGCGTCACTTTAGTCTTTAGAGTGCCGCGGAACACTCGTTGCCGAAAAAAATGGAGATGCTTCTACACTTTGAGCTTTTGTTATCAAAGCCAATATGGCAAAAACAAAGAGGGTTCGGCGGCACGTTTGTCTTTAGAGTGCCGCGGAACCCTCGTTGCCGAAAACAATGTAGATGCTTCTACACTTTGAGCTTTTGTTATCAAAGCCAATATGGCAAAAACAACGAGGGTTCTGCGGCACTTTAGTCTTTAGAGTGCCGCGGAACCCTCGTTGCCGAAAAAAATGGAGATGCTTCTACACTTTGAGCTCTTGTTATCAAAGCCAATACGGCAAAAACAACGAGGGTTCCGCGGCACTTTAGTCTTTAGAGTGCCGCGTAATACTCGTTTCCTAAAACCATGTAGATGCT
>NW_027133342.1:0-1149 GCF_026122565.2 Emydura macquarii macquarii | reverse complement strand
TGCGCCGCAAGCCGCAAACCGCACCGCCGCTTGTGCCCGAGATGTTCAGGGAAAAGCCAATCCGCAGCCTGAGTCCGGAAACGGATGGAGCAGGAGAGACACGATCTCCCTGGCAGAGCCCTAAGGCGACGGGCGGTGAAATGAGCCATGTGATCGGTAGGGAAAGAAGTGATGCGCCAGGCGCTGGAGCCGTGTGTGATGCGGGGTCTGCGGCGGGCGCTGAAATGCAGGAGCTGCGCTGCAAGGAGCCGAGGTAGATTTACGGTGTCTGTGTCCGGGGAGTCGCTCCTGCGCACTCGGAGAGCGCCCTGCCCGGCGCCGCGGCATTTATCCCGGGCACCACCCGCTGCTGGATCTGAATCGAGCCAAGCTCCACCCAGAGCTAGGCACAGAACCGGCTCCCCGGGAACTGGTCTGGAACTGCTCTGCCCGATAAATAACCCGACCGCCCTCCCCGCCGCTCGCGCAGCAGGAAGCGGCCATGCAACGGCAGCAGCCCGGCTCCGTGGGGCTGCCAGACACAGGGAACAGGCAGAGGAGAGATGCGGGGGTCAGATTCTTGCTCACGGGTCCTAGCGCCCTGCCACCGGCTGTGATGAGTGTGTGTGTGTGTGTGTGTGTTTCTTTTTTAGTGCATATGAGGAAATGCTTTTCTATTTGGGGAAGTGTCCTCCCGATGCTGGCTCTTCCCACGTCACAGCCGATGGAGCCGCACCGTGCAGCAAATCTCACCACCCGCTATCACCGGAAACCTGAAGGGAAAAGCCAATCTCCAACCCAGGGCCAGAGAAGGTTGGAGCAGGGCGGAAATGATCTCCCAACCAGAGCCCTAAGGCGACGGGCAGTGCCATGGGCATGACACGAAGGAAGGTCTGGGCGGTGAAATGAAATGTGGAGCATCTGCGGTGCCATGAGCCGCGGGAGATTGACGGTGTCCGTGTCCAGCGGAATCTCCCCCTGCGCACCGAGACCCCTGCCCGCTGCCACCACATTTATCTTGGACCACACCCGCCTCTCGGGTGGAAACGTGCCCAGCGGTGCCCCCGCCTTGTACAGAACCGGCTTCCTTGCCTTGCAGCTGCTCGTGACTTGCTCGCTGACTCTCCCGGCCCCACACCCTGGCTCATGGAAGTACCGACCTCGACTGCG
>NW_027133341.1:0-11531 GCF_026122565.2 Emydura macquarii macquarii | reverse complement strand
CGAAGACACAGCTACTGCTGCTTCACATTGGCTTAGAGCTGAGGATGGATAATGTAGTACAAAGTGAGAGCCTGAGGCCTAGTATAACAGGCCTAGATTCAAGAGCTGAGGCCTGAACCAAAGTCAGGCTTTAGGAAACAGCAGCTGCTTGCCTGCTTACAAGTTCACGGACTGATGCAGGAACTTGGCAGACACACAGCACTGTGAATGCGCTGGCATTCCTAAGGAGCAGTGACAGGAAACAGTACTGTTAAAAGCAACAGTAGTTCTATCTCCCCTGTTATCTGGTGATTGCAGAAACACAATCCTAGAAGCCTGTACCCATGCTCCCCAAACAGCAGTATAGTACAGGGAGGCGGTACAAGCTCTCCCAAGATGCAGCAGTGCATGAACACAATCATGAGAGACAGTACAGAGACACCTCAACCTTAAGGTAAAAGAGACAGGAGGATGGATGAAGATGTTCTGCTTGATTTGGAGGCAAGGTACGATAGCCAAGATCAGTGACCTCGAAGAGGTGTTGTGTAACCTTTTAGTGTCACGGTAGAAGAAGGGGATCCTAGCAGGAGCACATTTGTCCAGCCAAGGGGATAACGGAAAGTCCCACCGTTAACTGAGCCAGTCCATTGTGAGCAGCTCCATGTCCTAGTGTACCTGTAGCTCCTATGGGGCGCTAGCACTGTGCTTCGCTTGCAATAGACCTGGCCGAGTGCATTCACTGCTTATTCGAGTCTGGTAATTTATGGGTCATGCTTAACGAGATCTGTTGATTCAGCTAGCTGCAGAAGCTGAAACGGCATCCAGAGGAGAACTCACAGCAGCATGCACGCCCTAACTGACGACAGATAACATTTCAGACTTTAATGCAATTGTCCGGAAACTGCAAGAAAGAAAGCATTGACATGATCAGGCTACGTTCTTTCATTACAGACATGTTTGCTTTATTAAAGCTACATCACAATTTAGTATTTACAAGAAAGCAGATTTGGAAAAGTGTGAGCCCTACATTAAAGAGCTGCTTTGATTATGATAAATTCCAGAGGGGTAGCCATGTTAGTCTGTATGCAGAAAAACAACCAGAGTCCTGTAGCACTTTAAAGACTAACAAATTTCTGCAGCTGGTAGCTGAATTTTGTGATTTTGTCGTGACCCACAACTATTTCAGATTTGGAGGCAATCTATACCTTCAAGTCAGTGGCACAGCTACGGGCACCCGCATCATGCCAACATTTTTATGGCTGACCTAGAACATCAACCTCAGCCTAGACCAGTCCACACAAGAAATCCACTTCCTGGACACTACAATACAAATAAAGGATAGTCACATTAATACCACCCTATACCCAAAACCAACTGACCGCAATACATATCTTCATGCCTCCAGCTTCCACCCTGGACACATTACACAATCCATGGTCTACAGCCAAGCCCTAAGATACAACCGGATTTGCTCCAATCCCTCAGACAGAGACAAACACCTACAGGATCTCCATAAAACATTCTTAAAACTACAATACTCATTAGGAGAGGTGAAGAAACAAATTGACAGAGCCAGATGGGTACCCAGAAGTCACCTACTACAGGACAGACCCAACAAAGAAAACCTACAGCCCCCAGCTAAAATCTCTCCAACACATCATTAAGGATCTGCAACCTATCATGGCAGATGATCCCTCACTCACTCAAGCTGTGGGAGGCAGGCCTATCCTTGCTTACAGACAGCCCCCCAAGCTGAAGCAAATACTCACCAGCAGCCGTACACCATACAACATGAACACTAACCCAGGAACCTATCCCTGCAACAAACCCCGTTGCCTACTCTGCCCGCACATTGACTCTAGTGACACCATCACAGGTCCTAACCACATCAGCCACACCATCAGAAGCTCATTCACCTGCACATCTACTAATGTAATATATGCCATCATGTGCCAGCAATGCCCCTCTGCCATGGACATTGGCCAAACCGGACTGTCACTATGCAAAAGAATAAATGGACACAAATCAGACATAAAAAATGGTAACCTCCATAAACCAGTAGGAGAGCACTTCAATCTCCCAGGACACTCTGTAGCTGACTTGAAAGTTGCCATATTTCTACAAAAAAACTTCAAAAACAGACTTCAGTGAGAAACTGCAGAGCTGGAACTCATCTGCAAACTTGACACAATCAAATTGAGTCTGAATAGGGACTTGGAATGGTTCTCTCATTACAAGAAGTAATTGTCACTGTTCACACATTCTCACCTTCTAATCAACAGTTGTGAATAGGCCTCATCTACTCTAACTGAATGGACTTTGCTAACACCTACTCTCCCCATTGTTGTTTCTTACCCTTGGATGTATATATATATATATATATATATATATACCCCCTATCTGATTTCTATTTCATGAATCTGATGAAGTGGGTTGCAGCCCATGAAAGCTTATGCCTGCAGAAATTTGTTAGTCTCTAAAGTGCTACAGGACTCTCATTGATTTTTATTATATTTCACGCAAGAGAAAAAAAATTTTCTGCACTCCCTAAAATATTCAGTGTTAGAATATAGATATTCAGGCCTGCCTATAAAGGCCTAGGATTTCTAAGTATATTCTTATCACTTAGCTAGTTACAAGGGTATAAAAACAAAGAATCAAAATCACAGGCTGCCTGTCTATGGATCTTCTGTCACTGTGACAGGCTGAACCCTTGTACTTTGGCTAAGCAAAAACAGCAGCCATAAGCTGGGAAGTGTGCGGTCACATCCGCACATTCCCAACAAATTACGTTAAAATAAGGCAGTACCAGGCTGTTACGAAGGCAATCCAGTCTAACGCCTCCAGATAAATAAAAGACCATAGAATGCTTAAAGAAAATTTTGTTTGATAGCATTCTGTCTGGTTTTTAAACACTTCTCAACAGCTGTGGTTGTAGAATCTACACTTTGTATTGTTTGGTCATTATGGTACCCACTTTTCTGATAATTTCTGTCTGATTTTTTATTGTTTCTGTCTGTTGCATAACTAATTGTAATCAGTTAAAGTGATGGGTCTGATTGGTTAGAGAATTATGTTACAAGTTGTTAGGATTGGTTAAAGAATTATCTTGTAATATTTTCAAGAAAATGATTGGTTAAGATACACTATAAAAACTGAGGTCAAACAGGATATAAGGTGGGAAGAAGGAAAATGACTGGCATGAAGAACTGGGATTCTTGCTTGATTACCCCAATAAACACGTAGTATTGCCTGTTGCTGGACTCTGGACTTCTGCTTCTGTCAGAGAAACAAGAACTGGGGAGGGGATGGAGGACCCTAACATACATGATGGAGTTTAACATGAAAATCAAACTATATCATGAGGAAAATGAAATGTATCACGTTGAATGTCAGAATGAATCTTTTCAGGGTGTTAGGATGTCTAGAACGTATCTTGAGTAATCTGGAATGAAAAATAATTAGTAATATGTCTGGTGGACACTCCATATAGTCTAGATTAATTGTCAGAAATCTTGAGCATCCCTTAAGGAACCAGAAATGTAACTTGTGGGTTCTGTGTTGCCTTCAGAGGAATCTAGAACATTTTCTGAGGAACATGTGGTGTACTTTGTGGAATCATTTTCTACCTACCAATTTCCTTAGGGCAGCTTTCATGTCTTTGTTCCTCAGACTATATATGAAGGGGTTAAACATCGGAGTCATTATGGTATAGAACAGCGAGAGCAGTTTGTCAATGTCCATGGAATCCCTTGACTTGGGTCTCAAATACACAGTCATGCCAGAGCCATAGAATAGAGTCACCACAGTGAGGTGGGAGGAGCAGGTGGAGAAGGCTTTGCGCCTGCCCTGGGCTGACGGCATCTTCAAAATCATGCTGGCAATTTTAATATAAGAAGTAACGATTGAAAAAAAGGGGTGATTAGAATAGGAGGGCTGCAATAAAGATGAGCATTTTATTCCTGTAGGTGTCCACGCAGGATAGCTCCAGCAGAACGGGGATGTCACAGAAGAAATGGTTAATTTCATGAGACACACACAAGGGCAAAGAAAACACCAAATAAGTCTGCCCGAAATGCAGCAGGATGCTGACAAGCCAGGACCCAGCTACCATCCTAGTACAGACCTCCGTGGTCATGGTGAGTGTGTAATACAGGAGATAACATATGGCCATGTAACGGTCATAGGCCATGGCCGCCAGAAGGAAACACTCTGTGCCAGCTAGTAAAAGGAAGAAATACATCTGGGCAGCACAGCCGGTGAATGAGATACTTCCATCCTCCGCCAGGCAATTGGCCAGCATCTTGGGCAGGGTGACAGAAGAGTAGCAGATCTCCACAAAGGACAGGTTCCTCAGGAAGAAGTACATGGGGGTGTGCAGGGCAGAGTCCAGCACCGTGACAAAGACGATGTCACCATTCCCTAGAAGGATCACCACGTAGATGATCAAGAAAATCATGAAGAGCAAACCCTGCAAGTTCATGAAGCTGGAGAATCCCAGGAGGATGAAGCCAAGTGTTGTGGTGTGATTTCCACTCGCCATTGGATGAGTACGTTGACTCTGCAAAGATGATAAAGACAGAGGACATGGGCGTGTCACTTAGTATGTTGGCACGTAACTGTCTCTCACAGACATGAAATCATGCATCTCATCTGTCAGCAATAGAAACCTGCTGAAATACCCACACGGTTGTGACTGTGATAGTCGTATATTCTGGCTTCTGTGTGTATGGGAGGGTGGGGAAGCTGCTGACTCAACACGCTCACTCCTGGCTGTCTGTGGCACTGCAGCGACTTTTGCCTCAATTTCTCCCATTGTGCTTGAGCCTCCATCCATGAGAGTGCCCCAGCCTTTTACTTTTTACAGTCCTTCACCCAAAGTCCAGCAGAAATGTATATTAGCCACACCTTTCACCTGGCTGGGCTCTGCTGGCAACCGCCTCATTACAGGTGTGCCTCGGTTGTTTTAGACGGTCCTCTGGGCACATTCCTCACAGAGGCGTTCACACAGTGTAGGCTGTTTGCTGTCCCGCCTGGGGCCTCTGAACTGTGTACTGCCCTGCCTGGGGCCTCTGTGTACTATTTCTGCTGTGCCCATTGGGGCGCTGGACTATTTGCTCCCCATTGGAACCTGGGCTATCACCTTTGGGCTGCCTGGCCTGAGCCTGGAGACTGTTCCTCTGACCTGGGTTGGGCCAACCCCTGCTGGAGCAGGGTAGGTAGTGGGTGTGGCCTCCCTCCGAAACTGATAGGGAGGGACAGCCACCCATCCTGCAGTGAGTTACAGCAGTTGGAGGAACACTGTCGTGTGTCTGGTTACACAGTTAGGTTGATGTAAGATGTCTTATGTCAACCTAACTCTGTAGTATAGGGTGGGGCTTAGTAGGAGTAGTTAAGATCTGGAGTTGGGATGAGGGATAACTCTGGTTCAAGTCTGCCTCTGGGGGAGCAGTGATTTCGACAGCGATCTGCCACCTCTCTGCTTTCATAGATTCCTAGATTCCAAGGCCTGAAGGGACCACTGTGATCATCTAGTCCAAGGGTTCTCAAACTTTTCTTTCTGGGAAACGCCTTTGAAAATACTTCAGGCTGTGATGATGCTCTCCGACCACCCGGCTCTGACAGGCTCTGGCTGTCAGCCACGCGCAGGGCTGACAGCCACAGCCATGGCATGTGAGGGGGATGACAGCTCGTGACCCCCCTGTAACAACCTCTCCCGACCCCCGGTCTGAGGCTGACCTCCTGTGAGACACGGGCCAAGGAACTTCCCCAAAACAATGCCTAAAGCAGAGCTGTTTGGATTTTTCTATCTGGGTTTATAAATTGTCAGTGATGAAGAATCCTTCACACCCCTTGGTAAATTGGTCCAATGGTTTATTACGCTCACAAATGTACGCCTTGTTTCCAGTCTGAATCTGTCTAGCTTCAGCTTCCAGTCACTGGATGGTGTTGGGTCTTTCTCTGCTAGACTGAAGAGCCCCTTGTTAAATGTTGGTTCCCGAAGGTAGATACCTAAAGTGGCAGTTAGGTGCTTAAACCCTTTTGTGAATATAGCTCTTTACGGGATTTAAAAAATCATCTACGCAGTCCATGCCCCTAAATACCCATGAAAATCTGCCCCACAGAGACAGAGCGATTTGCCCCATTGCAAAATCCACAGTAGAGCAGTACACTCAAGCTGGGTGTCCCACTTCTGAAGGTAGGACGGTAACCATTGTACCATCCTTCCAGCCAGCTGTTTAGAGGAAAACTCAAGTCCTTGCTGAGAATATGCTCTTCTGGGGCAGGGTCTGTGGGTGACACTTAGTAGGATGAGGCCCCAGTTCTGAGTGCACCTTTGTTAGCTACCACAATAGTAAAGGAAAACAACAATAATTCATTCCATCTATTCAGGCAGTGTGGCTGGGAACTCAATTCAGTGTCTGAGAAAATATTTCTGGGAAACCATTTATGTTACTCATCCTGATCTATTATTAATAAATGGATTAATCCAAGTCTTAATTACATTGTATAATTATATCTAGCTATTTGAGCTCGCATAATTCCAAAGCTAATAAAATAAAGAAGGAAAATAGCTGTAGGGAACAATTTTAATGGCCTCAAAACCCTTGACACAGCTTTGAACATGTTCACCAGAATGTAAATTATAAGCCAGACCCTCTGCTCTGGTAAATTACCATAGTTATATTGACTTCGGGACAGTGATGCTGCTTCACACCAGGGGCGGATCTGGCCCCTGACTCTGATGGAGTGATGCTAGTTTATACTGGTTGGGGATCTGGGCTGTGGACAGAGATGGAGCTAAGCTGGGAATCTGGTGCTGGACTTCTTTTCAGAGCTCATATGCTGCAATTCTGGGGAGAAGACGTTGCACTTTCCATGCAAACAGAGGCAGCAGAATCCTGGCTTTATGTGCTGAACTCAGCCTTCCGGGCAGGTCCACACAGGGAGATAGTCAGGAATGGCTATGCCTGGGGAATAATTGGCCAGGCTGTAGCACTGCTGGAAAGGATCTGCAGGTTATGGTGGGTCACGAATGGAATACGAATCAACAATGTGATGCAGTTGTGAAAAAGGGCTGTATGAACAGGAGTAAGACACAAGAGGTAATTGTCCTGCTCTACTTGGCCCTGGAGAAGTCTCCACTGGAGTATTCTGTCCAGTTCCAGATGCCAATTAGCTTAATTCGAATTACAGAAAGTGATTTACAGAAAGCGCTGCAGACTGTCCACACTACAGTGTTTGTGCTGGTTTCTTGCATCCACACTGGCCAGCCTTAATTCGAATTAGAAAGCAGTGCAATGTGGGAAGCTATCCCACAGTGCAACTAACCATAGAGGCTGTTGTGACGAGTGTCATCATCCCAGGATGCAGCGCTGCTTCCCCCACCCTCTTCCCCCACCCCCAAACAAACAGGAAAAGGATTTTCATGCTGTTTTTTTACTCCCCCAATCGCCATTGCTGCAGGCACATGGAGCCAGCTGAACTATGCTCTCATTTTGACCGTGACAAATACATCGCAGCTTATCCTGGATTACTTTAGAAGTGTATGCTGTTTGCCTTTTATGCTTCCCCTACTATCCCCCTGTATATTGCTTGCTTTTGATTTTGATTCTACAAGTGTCTGTAGAATGTAAGATAAATAACAATGGAGTCAGTTGGTATATTAATACAGTGATACAAATGTTTCCATTTCACTGATGGAAAACATGATATAATGTATCCACATGTAGCACTGAATAAACTCTTAAGAAAGTATCAATTTCCATGATTGGTCACTGAAACAATGCAGCAAAGAATTTCCTCTCACTGCTGGCATTTAAAGCGCATTCACCATGCGGGGAGAGGGGTGGGTGGTGAAATCTTTCAAAGGTACAAACTTTAAAGGGCTAAACTTTCAAAGTGAAAATCTTAAAGGGACAAACTGCAAAGGGCTTGCTGGGCAGTTAAAATGCATTCACCATGCGGGGAGGGGGGTGGTAAAATCTTTCAAACCCGTAAAGAGACAAACTGCAAAAGGCTTGTTGTGTGTGTGTGTGTGTGTGTGGGGTGGGGGGGTGATCGCAGCTTGGATTTTAAACCCATTCACCACAGGAAATGAAGATTTAAATCTTCCTGGGACTGCTTTGGGGGAGGGTACTGAAATGGGGCATCATGGGATACAGTCTGGAGGCCAATTAATTTGAATTAAGTCCCATTGTGTCCACACTCACACTAATGCAAATTAACTGATGCACTTCAGGCACTAATCCACTTGCAGAGGTGGTTTTATTAATTCAAATTAACAATGCTCAAGTGTAGACGCGGGAGTAATTAATTTGAATTAAGGGACTTTAATTTGAATTAAGCCACCAGTGTAGACCAGGCCTAAGTGTTGTATCTGCATCCTCAGGCACCTAAATACCTTTCAGAATCTGCCCCATCCTTTTAGTGTGTCCTGATGTACAACAAATCTCAGGTTACAGTGGTCCATGTAGGTCCCCAGCTAGGATGAGCCTCTGATGGCAAATGCAGCATCTGAAGTTATAGGTACTGTGGAGATCTAGACCAATAGCTCCTGCACAAGGATTCTATGGCATAGATGCAACTGGGAGAACAACATGGGATTTCCTTGTCTGTTAAATCTGAGGGGTGTGGTGTGCATGGACCAGATGTGGAGCTAGTACAAACTTGCACAGCTCCACTGATTTAAATGGAGTTATTCCATGGTGGGAATGTGGCCCAGTATTTTTCATTTTAACATCCCCCCTGCTCCCTTTTTTCCTCTATCTCCTTGGAAAAGCCATCAGTCTAGAGGCCATTGTCCTCAGGGCGTCATTCACATCCTTGTTTCTGAGGGAGTAGATCAGGAGGTTGAGCAAGGGGGTGACAAGGCTGTAGAGAAGGGAGAACATTTTGTTTAGGTTTATGGCTGCACTGTCCGTTGGCACCAGATAGATGATGGCCAGAGCCCCGCAGAAAGTGCTGACCATGATAAGGTGGGAGGTGCAGGTGGAGAACACCTTCCTCCTCCCGGTACTGGAAGGGTTTTTCACTATTGCCACAATGATGAAGGCGTAGGATATCAAGGTCAGCAGGAAAGGGATCAGGGTGGCTGTAGCTGAGACCAAGAAGGCCGCTAAGATGATCAGATGGGTGTCACTGCATGACAGCTTTACCAGGGGCATGAAGTCACAGAAGAAATGGTCGATTTCATTAGGGCCGCAGAAATGCAGCCTATAGATCCAGGCTATTATCACTGGGTTTAAGAGGAAGCCACCCAGCCAAGAGCAGGAAGCCAGATCGATGCACACCCTCGTGTTCATGAGGGCCATGTAATGCAGCAGGTTGCATATCGCTAAGTAGCGATCGTACACCATCACTGTTAGCAGTAAGATCTCAGTGGTTGCCTGAGAGCCGAAGATATAAAGCTGTGCAATGCAGCTGTTGAAGGAGATGGCCACGCCCTTCTCAGCCAGGAAGCCTTGCAGCATTTTGGGGACTATGTTGGATGTGTACCAGATATCCAAGAAGGACAAGTTCCCCAGGAAGGAATACATGGGGATATGAAGGCCACGGTCAACCAGCACTGTGACAATGATCAGGGTGTTCCCAGCCACGGTGGTGATGTACGTTAGCAGAACCAGCACAAATGGTTCCATCTGGAATGGGTGGAGGATCCTGAACCCACGGAGGATGAATTCTGTAACTTTGCTTTGATTTCCCCTCTCAACATTTGCCATGTGCGTGGCATCTAGGGAAAGCCCAGCACACAAATCAAGCACAGCCAGACAATAAACCAGAAAGCTTCTGGGACTAGACCCAGCCTTTAAAGTGCAGTCCTAAGTCAATAAATGGCTTTCATCCCTATGGTAGCAAAACCTAACACCATCTACTGAAAGACTGACCCCCACCAACGAATTGAGAGCACTGGAATCATGGAAGTATCCAAGAGAAGACAGCCCAAATGGAATGAACTGATAGTTACACGAGCGATTGTAGCTGTCACAGAAACGGTGGATGGGATTTTCCAAAGCTGCCTAGTGGGTTTGCATACCAAATTCTCAATAATATTAATGGAAGCTGAGCATCCAAATCTGTTAGGGAGCTTTGAATGTTCCCACCTGTGTGTTCACCTGCTGTGGACAGATGGGAGTTTGTCATGCAACTTCCATTAAACTACAGAAACCCCAACTGTAACTCATTGAGTATTACGATCCATACCAGCTCCGCTTTGCTGGTTCCCAAGACCTTTTAAGGCACTTGGGTGCTTTTGAAAATGTCAGTAAGCACCTATCTGCATTTTTAGGATCCTAAGAACATTAAAAATATGGCCCCTAGTAACAAAATGTCATTCAGCTCTGCACAGGCATTATTTGTAAATGACCCCTTTTCACACCCCAAATGAAACGAGGGAGATGAGGCTCTGTGCTGTGCTGATGAAGTCTCACCAAATTGAAACTGTTGCTGTGTTTAGCATTTCAGAGCCTGAGGCATCACAGCTGCTGGGGTACAGCCCACCCTAGTGTGTATGTGGGGGACACAGATTTCAAATGAAGAAGTATCGGAAGAGTGAAAGAGGTGACGGAGATAGTGAGTCCAGCTGAAATGCTGGGGTTAAGAACTGGACAGACGGAGACAGAGACAGAACATTTTATCTAAATCTTTGATCTGTTCCCTTGCTCCCATAAGCTTTGGGAACAGAGGTGAAAATCCAGAGCGACATCCAAGGGCTACTCCAAATTCCACAGCTAAGAACAGTGGGCTGCCTGGCACAAATTTGTATCAGGGCACCCAAGACTTTTTATTTTTGTACCAATCAAATTAAATAGATAAGAAATGAATGCTGATGTTTCACCGTTATGTAACACAGGGCAAGACCACAAGCTGGTGAAAATCATGCCAGTTTCACTGTGCTGTACCTGGAATTGTGCAGTTTTACACCAAATCTGTCCGATGGAGGAAGTCAGACTAGACACTCAGCACGGTCCCGGCCAGCCTTAAAAAATCTACAAATGTATGAAAATCTCAAGAAAAAATTGGTGTATCTCTTCCTGCCCCTTTCCATGGCCGCAGATGCTCTGCATGCAACACTTCAGTTCTGATCATTTTTTTAATATAAAATAAAAAAAAAATAAGCCAGAGGGGAAGTTGGAGAAATTAAACCTAAGGAATTCAGGTGCCTAGACCAGTGGGATTTGGATGCCTAACTTTCTTTGTTTCCTTTGAAAATCCCTTCCCAAAACACTCCAATCAATCATACCTCTGTCAACACTAACCTCTGAATTAGCTACGTGGTGGAAAATCTGGTCTGGGTAAGACTGTGTCACAGCAGCTGGGGCTGGTGGGGGGAAGATGTGGACTCTAAAGAGAGAAAAAATGCAGCTGGATCAGAGATGATTGTCACTGGAGTTTGTGTTATCATCAGGTGCCTAGAAAGTGGGTGAAATATTTATAAGAACTGAAAGGCTGGATTTTCAAAGGTATTAGGAGGCTGGAGGTGCAGAGAGACACCTCAGAAATTACAGCCCACAGCAATTATCTTACACTCTCTCTTTGTGCAAAGATTAATG
>NW_027133340.1:0-11504 GCF_026122565.2 Emydura macquarii macquarii | reverse complement strand
AGGTGAGGATGAGGGAACTGGGCTTTGCAGAAGAGAAGTTTGAGGGGGGATTTGATATCAGCCTTTAACTACCTGAAAGGGGGTTCCAGGGAGGATGGAGCTAGGCTTTTTTCAGTGGCATTAGATGGCAGAACAAGGAGCAATGGTCTCAAGTTGCAGTGCGGGAGGTCTAGGTTGGATATTAGGAAAATATTTTTCACTAGGAGGATGGTGAAGCACTGGAATGGGTTACCTAGGGAGGTGGTGGAATCTCCATCTTTAGAGGTTTTTAAGACCTGGCTTGACAAATCCCTGGTTGGGGCGATTTAGTTGGGGTTGGTCCTGCTTTGAGCAGGGGAGTGGGACTAGATGACCTCTTGAGGTCCCTTCCAACCCTCATCTTCTGTGATTCTATGAAGATGAATATCAAAGCTTTTTGCAATGCAGAAGGTGTCGGGAGGTGATTGGGTTGCCAATGGAGATAAGTTTTGTTATTCCATATGCCTGTGTAAGTGAAGTGATGCTATGGGCTGTTACCAGTGTACTTTGGTGCAGCTAGATGGGGTCCAGGACTAGCACCGCAGAGTGAACATGTGCCTAGGGGGTGGGAGGCATAAGTTGCTTTGTGATGCAGTGAGAATGCTCAGCTCCATCCCGGGGCTGGCCTGGCAGGAGGTGCTGTGGGTCAGAACTCAGCAGAAATACCAGAGCTCTGCAGATGCAGTGCCTGGCCAGCAAGGGCAGCGTAAGGACCGTGTGCAGACACAGCACGGGAATGCCCTGGGGAGCTGCAGGTCACACCCACGGGAATAACAGGAGTAATTGATGTAAATCAGGACTGAGGCACAGCAGCAGCACCGGGAGGTGAGCCAAGCCTGGGACAGCAGTGGGATTGTGGGTCAGGATGGAGGGGCATCATCCAGAGCTGGAATAATGGACGGGGCAGTGGGTTAGGGGCAGGACAGGATGTGGGCAGAGCTGAGGTGTGTGAGCAGGAAATCAGAGCCTGTCACAAGCCAGGTTCCTGGCTTAGCTCTGTCCCTCAGGCCTGCAAACCTGGAATTGCCTTTTGCTCCCTGCCCAGGGATGTGCTGCCTCTGCTAAGCAAGTGGGCACCTGAGGTTTGTTTACATGTCAGTTTTACTGCAGCCCCTTCTCCCCCTGGCCTTGCCTCCGGAGGTGTGACTCTGATGGAATGTGTGAAGGCAGGGACGACCTTTCACAGGGCTGGGAATGAATTGGTTGACCCCTTTCACGTCCCCCATCAGGGGAGTATATGACAGGGACAAGCCCAGCCCCTCCTCTGTCTAATTTGAATCAATGCCTCGGCCTTTCCTTTCTAAGCAGCCCAGATGGGACTGCCATTGAGCCCTGCGTTTCCAGACAACATTTGCAGTCTAATGGCCCTCGCGGGACCCATTACAGTGAAGAGCAACTTTGTTTCTGCCGCTGGCCTGGTAATTTCCAGAGAAGTTTGTCAGAACTCCAGGCTAGGCCCAGGTCTCAGTGGGGTTGAAGACTTCTCAGCATTTCATTAAGGCCTATGCCATTATAACTCTTTTTGTGTTTGTTACTGTAAATCTCTACAGTGTCACAGGGGCTAATTGGAGAGATTTCACTTTACTAGCTGTGTTGCTAATGGGATGGTTTTAACCAGCACATAATGAAGCAGGATTTTGTTTCAGTTTTTTAAATTATTTTCTTCTAAGCAAAGCATCAGTGAAATGAACATGTTTCAAATGAAACTGATCAGGGCTTCTCCCCACTGGGGATCTGTCACTACAGATCTGTGGTCAGACATATAGAAACAGCTGCATCCTTAAGGTCCAGCACCTCCCACGCTATGGACAGACGGTTGATTGCCGCTTCTCTGCTCAGTCACCAGGGACAGAAACAGATCTTGTTAAAGTTTATCCCCTTGTCACGGCTGCAGGAAGCAGTGTGTTGCATTCACATTGCAACACCTTTATCGGCTTCAATTCCCACCAGCTTTGCCTGTGAAATTAGCTGCTCACAGAGTGAGAAGGGATGTTCCTTAGTTACCCAAAGTCAGGCTATAGCTTTACACTGAATTTAGTGCCTGTGACTGTGACATGTTGCCACTCAGCAGTCCCTGCCCACTGACGTCCACTTGACACAGAGATGGGTGTGTTCTGATGGATAGCTAAGGGGAGTGCAAACATATTTAGCCAGGTGGACAAAGAGATGTTTGGATAGATGGACAGTTCGTAAGGCAGATTCACACGGGGACAGGCAGATAGGCAGACCAACGGGTAGCATGGACAAACAGCAGAAGGAGGAAAAAATGGACAGACATCTTGATGGACAGAGACAACAAAAAAGACAATTAGGTGTCTGGACAAATTGTTATACAGAAGGAGGGTTTATTAGGAGGATGGTGAAGGATTTACTTGGAGGGTGGTGAAGCACTGGAATGGGTTACCTAGGGTGGTGGTGGATTCTCCATTCTTAGGGGTTTTAAGGCCCGGCTTGACCAAGCCCTGTCTGGGATGATTTAGGTGGGGTTGGTCCTGCTTTGAGCAGGGGGCTGGACTAGATACCTCCTGAGGTCTCTTCCAACCCTCACCTTCTATGAGTATGGAGGGATAGCTAGATAAAGAGCTAGATCTGTAGATCAGTAAGGACACAAGCTCTCTGTCCCCCAGCAGGCAATGTACTTTAAAAGTGCCCCAAGGGGATCATTTCTATAGGTCAGACGCCAGAAGTTTGTTCACACTCCTCATCTAACTTCCCTTGATGTGGCTTCTGAGCCAGCCAGTGGTGTGTTCCACAGGATTGTGGTTTGCATGTGCTGCTTGTCCAGCTAATAACGGACGAATGACCAGGGCTGTGAAATTCAGACCTGGCTCCTGGGACTAACCAACTTTATTGGCAGTGTTCGGATCTGATTTTTTTTCTCATGTCCTGAAGTCCAGGTAGTTTCATTCGGGCCCATTGCAGCTACCAATTAAATTGTGACCATGAAACAATTCACAGGGGCCTGGATACTGGCAATGCACAACTGCTGCCAGTGGTGCAGATGACCCCAGAGATATAACAGGCAGGGGTGCTTGAAACTCTACACTGCAATTCTTCAGTCCCGAAGCCCGAGACCCGTAAGCCAACGTTAGCTGATCCAGGCCAGCCGTGGGTATTTTATTCCTGGGTAAATACATCCTAAAAGTGAGAAGGTCTCTTAAAGTAAGGCACCATAATAGAATATGGAAAACACCCAACGGCCTCAGCCCAAGAACTTTCTCATCAGTCGGTCCCCGTATGCCTATATTCTTGTTGCCAGTGATCACTAACGGCGTGCCAGGCCAGAGGCCCTTGATTGACTTTGCTGCTCACCCATTTGCCAAAAGGCATCGTTAGCAATTTTAGAAAGTGACTTGGGACACCCCCAGGGGAGTTGGTCTCATGAGCTGCATCTGAGCAGCAGTGACGCTAGTTTTGGGCACTTTAAAGTTACACGGGCTGAATTCAGAAATGAGAAGAACCTGCCCCGAGAACCAGAACTGAGCGTGACGCTCCCGGGGCGGTGCCGTGGGGTTGAAATTCTAAGGCTAGGGCACTGTGTATGATGCTCGAGGAGGTTCCTTATAGTTGTACATGACGGGAAACCACTTTGAGTGAGTCCATGGGGAGCTGTGGTATGGGTCAATCACAGTCTCTACAGGACAGGTAACACACTGTGTTCACACGGGCAGAGAGCGTATGTGGTCCTGAATCAACAAGACATTAAATGTGTGCCAAAACCTTAGCATGGGAGTGGGCCCATTGATGTCAATGAGCCCAGTAATATGCTTAGCCTAGGCACATGCTTGGATTCTGTAATGACGCAGGGTCTTTCTCTCTTAGATACAGCATATGAATTGCATGCACATGCTCTGCGCTCTGTGTAGGGACAAACAATGGAGATCCTAATGTCACAGCTGTCCTTCCTTACCTCTGTCTTGGGAGAAGATGAGAATCTAGTTCAGAGCCCCTCAGCATTTGCAGGTAACGCTCCAAGTCCAGGCTGCGCTGTCTGGGCTCAGACCTAGAACTGTTTTGAATTTTTGGGTTTTCTGGTTTGTCATGGAAAATTTTGACAAAAATATTTTTGCCATAAAAAATGTTAGCAGAACATGTTGTTTTTCTGTCAATCCCTCCATAATCCCCGCTTGAAAAAACAAGCTTGAAAACAAAAACTATTTCCATTTCCTCTTGAACCTACCCCCACACTTCCCCTCCACAAGGCAGATTGGAAAATCTTATTCTCCATGTCTTGGGGTTTGTGTAAACAAACACTTAGGACTTGTCAACGCCACACAATTAAGTTGACCTATGTTAAGTCGGCCTGTAGCCACTGCAATAATCATTGCATGTCCACGCTACCCTTCTTCTGCCGGTGGTGTGCATCCTCCCCAGGAGAGCTTGCACTGACTTCAGTGGGGCAGTCTTGGGGGATGACAGCATGAGCTGCCAGCCCAGCTGCAGGGTTCAATTTCACAGCAGGGAGCCTACCAGCAGTGACGTTGACATTCTTGTCAGTTTTGTGGCAGGGGCTGTGAGCCAGGGGGCACCAGGAGCTCCAGCTGCCAGCACGGCGGGGCCCACAGCTGGACCGCCCCTGCCCTGGGGCCTGAATTTAAAAATAGGGACCCTACCAGCAGTGAACTGACATTGTTGTCAAAGCATGCAAGTAACGCAGTGTCTATACAGATACTGCATTGCCCGAACTACATTGACCTAAGCCTTACGCCTCTCGTCGAAGTGGATTTATTAGATGGGCCTAATGAGTGACTTACAGGAGCGGGAGGAACACTATAGTGTGTCCGGTTACACAGTTAGGTTGACATAAGACATCTTACATCAAGCTATCTCTGCAGTATAGGGTAGGGCTTAGTTTGCGGCAAGCCAGGGTGTAATTCTACCCCTCACTAGCATGCCACACACTACGTGTCCCTGTAGACTGAGCGGCTGTGCACTAAAATTCCCTAGTGCTCTGACATCTACTCCTGCTTCAAAGTGCAGTGAACGGGTGAATAAAAATGCATCAAGGAGTTTGATTCATTCAGCAACCTCTCATTAAAAACAAAAAGCAGGGATGGCTGTGGGCGTTGGGGGGGAGGAGGGGGTAGAAAGAGAAGAAAAGAAAAAAGAGAGAAAATAATGGAAAAGATAGAAAAAAATAAAAAAAATGCAGAAAATGAAAAAGAGAGGGAATGGGCAAACAAGTAAGAAGGTAGAGAGAAAAGAAAAGAATTGTTTTGCTTCAGGGTGAGATGTCCCTCTGTCCTTCTCTGGGTCTCACTGAATGGACCCAGATGATTTATCAGGGTTGGTCCTGCTTTGATTAGGGGGTTGCAGTAGATGACCTCCTGAAGTCCCTGCCAACCCAACAGTCCGTGATTCCATGGTTGTCTGACCCACCTCCAGGTGTCAGGCCAGGAGCCTTCACATCGCTGGTGTGGAATCCTGGGATTCTCCCACTTCCAGACCAGGTTCTTGGGTTACAGCAGGATTGTTCAGCAGGTCCGACTGGATTCGGTACAAGTGCATGTCCCCCCGGGGAGCCGTGACCTGCCGTGATAACAGTGACGCAAAACAGCCGTCTTCAAAAAAAGTATTGTTTAATCTTAAGAGTAGGACAAGAGACAAGTATTAAAACCGCTCATGCAGGCTAAGCTTCCTCTAGGAATTGCCTCTGGAGGTCAGGAGGCAATTTCACCCCCTAAACCACCTCAGCAAACCAGGCTCTCCTCTCTTTGGGAAGTGGCTTTCTTGAAATCCCCCTCAGTCTTTTGAGTTCCCTCTCTTCAGAGGGGGAGGGATTCAGTCCTGGGAAAGCTGCTCTACCAGGCTCGCTATGGGTGGGCAGAGGCAGCATTTCACTGTTAATTGTCCTTGGTGTTTGCAGAGAAGCTCTTATCTGAACTATTGTCCATCTTCCTGGGTAGTTTCCTGAACACCCGGCTGTTGAATTAACCCCATAGGTGCATAAAAACAATCTTTTCACTATTCAGACAAACATACAGTATCCGTAGATTGCTACAGTGTACCCACAGAGATCGCTTTTGCCCTTATTTTATTCAGCAGTAATGCCAGGAGGCTACAGGCCTGTAGCCAGCGCAACGTATTATAAAAGTTGATACCCAGCATGTGGGCAGGAGGAGAGAGAGACATCACCCATGGGAGGTGCCAAGATGTTGGTCAGTGTTGACGAGGAGGAAGGTGATGGTGATGAGGGAGATGATGGCTAACATTTCCGGTTGTTCTGGAAGGAACAGTGTGAGTCAATGGACATTCTGTAGTATCTCTATCTGCCTTGCTGGGTTAGAGTGTCAGTGCAATATATTATGAACTATTACAAATACAGAAGGTTTCCGACAGTGTGAGTGTTGCAACTGTGCCCATCGGCAGTCCCAACTGAACAGTAATTTTAATGATGAGCTTGAGAGAAGAACATGTCAATACCTCAGGGTGATAACTGAGAATTCTTAAGTAATGAATATAATTGCCATACAATTCGTAGATCGAGCTACTACAGGCAACTCCAAATCCATCACAAGAATACAAAAACAATCAATCCCCCATACCAGTTTTCAAACCAATATTTTTCTGGCCATCACCCGTCTTAGGGCTTCCTTCACCTCCTTATTCCTCAGGCTGTAGATCAAAGGGTTGAGAACTGGAGACATCACGGAGAAGAACAGGGAAAGCAGTTTGTCCGTGCTGAGTGAGTAGCTGGATTTGGGCCTTAGATACGTCACTATGGCAGACCCATAGAACAAGGACACCATGATGAGGTGGGAAGAGCAGGTGGAGAAGGTTTTTCTCTGGCCCGCGGCAGACGCAATGCTGAGGATAGCCTGTAGGATATGGACCTAGGACAAAAGGATGAGCAGCAAGGGCACTATGACGAAGGTGACAGCAATGGTGTACACAGCTATTTCAATCTTGTAGGTATCCACGTAGGCCAGCTTCAGCAGTGGGGGCAGGTCACAGAAGAAGTGGTTGATCCTGTTCGGCCCACAGTAGGTCAGAGTGAATATGAAAGTTGTCTGCCCGACGCCCACCAGTAACCCGATGAGCCAGCACACCTCTGAGAGCTGGAGATACACAGCTCTGCTCATCATGGCCGTGTAGTGCAGAGGGTGACATATGGCCACGTAATGGTCATAGGACATGGCGGCCAGTAGGCAGCACTCTGTGATCCCCAAGAAGGAGAAGAAATACATCTGTGTGGCACAGCCCAGGAAGGAGATGCTCTTGTTCTTGGAGAGGAAGTTCACCAGCATCTTGGGAATGGTGGACGAGGTGTAACCGATTTCCAGGAAGGACAAGTTCTGGAGGAAGAAATACATGGAGGAGCGAAGGGCAGGGTCCACTACCGAGCGTGTGATGATGAGCATAATCCCCACAATGGTGAGGAGGTACATCAGCATCACCAAGAAAAAAAGGAAAACGCGGATCACCAGGATGTTGGAGAAAGTCATGAAGAAGAACTGTGTCACCACTGTGTGGTTCCTGCTAGCCATGGCCTACGGCTGTTTCATATCTGTGGAGACAATAAAATTCTTCAGGAACTGGATTAGTTGGGTGAATGCTATAAGAAATACATAGATATTATCTCTGACACACCAATTTTCGGTGGTGCGTCCATTTGTAAGACATCTGGTGGTTGAAGTTCAGTGCCAATAAGAACCCACAGATCCCATTGACGTCAGTTACAAAGTCAGGCGTGAGGTATCACAACTTCGATACCCAGAACAGTGGCCAGTTGTGAGAACGTCAGCCTGGATCTCCCTGGTCTTTAAAACGAGGAGACGACGGGGCTTCATTTCCTGTTTGCTAGGTCCAGTTACAGAGGTGGATATCCCTGGCTCCCATTACAAGCCAGACCACATTCGGTGTGTCTTCACAGCACTTTAGCGCAGACAGGAGAGAGCCTCCCAGCCTGGCTTTGCAGACACCTGCTACTGTGGCTTGTCTTAGCCCACCCACTTCCCTAGTCTTCAGATCCTAAGCTTCAGCCTCCACCACCCCTTCAAAGTGGCGTCTTCACAGCTATTCTGCAAGCACTAGCGTGAATCCAGCTAGCCCAACGCTGCCAACCTGGGCTGGGAAGCTCACATCTGCTCTGTCCAAAGTGCTGTGTAGACAGACCCACCAGGGCTTGATCTTACAAACCTTCAAGTAGTCCTGGCTCAACTGATTAGTCCAAAATTTGAAGTGGCTCCGCTTTGCTACCTTGCTCTAGGTTTTACTCCATAGGGGGTTTTATGTAGGGACACAGACACATACTGCATGCACAAAAACACACCAGCCAGACCTGTCTACACAGCCCCCACATTTCTATGGAGCCACAGCTGCAGTCTGGGGAACAATTTACTCAGAGAAGGTGGAAATGTCAGACAGCATTTCAGTGGGATTCTCCCTTCAGTTCACTGCTCCAGTGCCGCAGTGCAGTGAAACTATACTCCCCTTTGTCTATTGCAGAGGTTTGATTCTCCCTTCAGTTCAGTTTTACACAATTGTAAATCAACTGTCTTCAGTAAAGTTACTCCTAATTTTCATCTGTTGAAGTGAGAGGAGAATTAAACCCATGGATAATCAATCAAGTGGTCTCTCTATCTATCCATCCTTTCATATGTAATATCTATTCATCCATTCATCCTCATCATGTTTCTATCTGTGCAGTCACATGCAATATCTATTGATCTATCTATGCAAGAATTTATATTGGTGCTCCTCACTACAGAATCTGAGCGTATATCCCATCTCATGCATACTTATCTATCTCTACTTTCATATGCATTATCCTCTCTACTTATGCACCCAGTCACCTACCTACCTACTGGACGAGGTGCGGGAGGTAATATCTTTGACTGGACCAATTTCAGCTGGTGAAAGAACCAGGCATACGGGTTTACAGTGCTCTTCTTCGGCAGCGCTCTGAGTACGTTTCCCAGACCTGAAGAAGAGCTTTGTGTAAGCTCAAAAGCTTGTCTCTCGTGCCAACAGAAGCTGGTCCAATGAAAGATACAACCTCCCATACCATGTCTCTCTAATATCCCGGGACCAACATGGCTACAACAACACTGCGTCCATCCGTCTCTTTTCATACAGCACCCATTAGAAGTGTACTTAGCAGCCAACATCCTGATTACATTTTTAGGCACAGAATTACCCTCTTGTACTGGCAGGTGTGTTTACACACCCAGGCGGCACTCACATTGCTCACACGTAAATGACTACACAAAGGTACAAAGCAGTGGAGAAAAAGGACCAAAGGATGGTGGAAAATTTTCCATCAAAACTTTGTCCACTAGAAAACTGGGTTTTTAATAAGCTAATGCTTCACGGAATGTGTCTGCTTTGGAAGCTGGGCTCACCCAAAACCTTTTAAAAATGAGACTAAAGTCCTTAAATGGCTGATTTTGAACGTATTACCCATAAGGACCCTCACTATTTCTCTCTCTCTAAGGTGCTTATCTAGCCTGTGTAGGAGTAAGTGCCTCACACCATTTCTTTAGCTTCACAACCCACCCATGATGTAGGGAAGTGCGACTGTCCCCATTTTGCAAACAGATGCACACAGAGACTGGGGGCCATCTTTTCAAAGGTGGCCAAGAGCCGAAACATTCAGAGAAGCAGCTACTGGGTTTTGCAAAATTGCCTAAGCAGGGAAGGGCCCAAATCTAAGATTCACAAAGGCACGTGGGTGCCTCTGTTTCTGCGTCTGGGCATGTGCTCTGCAGCCCCACACCAGCCAGCCCCAGAACCACTCTCAGGCTGGGGGGAGCTAGCCGGTCATCCCCCTAACCTCCCTGCGGGGCTCAATTTGGTAAGCGTGCTCAGATCTCACCTATCAGATTGGGCCCTTATAGGTGAACTTACACAAAGTGAGGCTGGGCTGGAGAGGGGGAAGAGGAGGACCTCCCTCATGACTTTTAGCCCAGTGGTTAGGATCTGGAGTTGGGGTGTGGGATACTCTGGTTCAAGTCTGCCTCAGGGGGAGCAGTGATTTCGACCGCAATCTGCCATCTCTCAGATTTCCTAGATTCCAAGGCCTGAAGGGACCACTGTGATCGTCTAGTCCAGGGGTTCTCAAATTTTTCTTTCTGGGACCCTCTTTGAAAATATTTCAGGCTGTGATGATGCTCTCCGACCACTCGGCTCTGACGGACTCTGGCTGTCAGCCACGCGCAGGGTGACAGCCTCATCCATGGCATGTGAGGGGGCTGGCAGCTTGCGAACCCCCTCTAATAACCTCGTGGCCCCTTGAGGGGTCCGGATCCCCAGACTGAGAACCCCTGTTCTAGATTGACCTCCTGTGAGAGACAGGCCAAGGAACTGTTCCAAAAAAGGTTCTCAAGGAGCAGGAGCCGGTCCTCATGGAATCCATTTTAAGGCACTTGGAAGAGAGGAAGGTAATCAGAAACAGTCAACATGGATCACTAAGGGCAAGTCATGCCTGATCAACCTGATTGCCTTCTATGAAGAGGTGACTGGCTCTATGGATGTGTCGACGCTTTTGTTACAGTCTCCACATAATTCTTCTCAGCAATTTAAAGAAGTATGGGTTGGATGAATGGACCTATAAAATGGATGAAGAGAGCTGGCTAGATCATCAGGCTCAACGGGTAGTGATCAATGGCCCCATGTATAGCTGGCAGTTGGTCACAAGCGTGAGTGCCCCAGGGGGTCGGTCCTGGGGGCTAGTTTCATTCAATATCTTCATTAATGATCTAGAGTATGGGGGTAGATTGCACGCTCAGCAAGTTTGCAGATGACACTAAGCTAGAGAGAGTGGTAGATACCCTGGAAGGTAGGGATAGGATACAGAGTGACACAGAAAAATTGGAGGATTGGGCCAAAAGAAATTTGATGAGGTTCAACAAGGACAAGTGCAGAGTCCTGCACTTAGGACGGAAAAATTCCATGCACAGCTACAGACTGGGGACCGATGGGCTAGGCAGCAGTTCTGCAGAAAAGGACCTGGGGGTAACAGCAGATAAGAAGCTGGATATGAGTCAGCAGTGTGCCCTGGTTATCAAGAAAGCTAATAGTATATGGGCTGCATTAGGAGGGGCATTGCCAGCAGGTCACGGAAGTGATTATTCCCCTCTATTTGGCATTGATGAGGCTTGCATTTGGAGTATTCTGTCCAGTTTTGGGTCCCCCCACTACAAAAAAAGGATGTGAACAAGTTGGAGAGAGTCAGCAGAGGGCAAACAAAAACTATTGGGCTGGAGCACAAGGCTAATGAGGAGAGGCTAAGGGAACTAGGTTTGTTTAGACTGCAGAAGAGAAAATGAGAGGACTTGATAGCAACCTTTAACTGCCTGAAAGGGGGTTCCAGGGAGAATGGAGCTAGGCTGTTCTCACTGGCAGTAGATGACAGAACATGGAGCAATGGTCTCAAGTTGCAGTGGGGAAGGTCTAGGTTGGATATTAGGAAAAGGTTTTTCACTAGGAGAGTGGTAAAGCACTGGAATGGGTTACCTAGGGAGGTGGTGGAATCTCCATCTTTA
>NW_027133339.1:0-1135 GCF_026122565.2 Emydura macquarii macquarii | reverse complement strand
GGATTGTAATCGATGCCATGGGGGAGGGTTACCCAATCTCCTTCAGGATTTACAAACCATGGGGCGGAATTACTTCTGGGACAGGTAACAGTTCCAGAGATGAGCCATTCCTGGGGAGAATTGCATCAGCTGGGTTTGACTAGGTCCCAGAAGCCCAAGAGAACAAAGATTTTTGGTATAAATACTCGACTTGAACTGACCAGATCCTGAGATCTTGGGCTACAAAGTGACATGAGCTGGTAGCCAAGAGGACAAAGCCTTGGAGCAGAGGTCCCCAAACTGTGGGGTGCGCCCTGCTAAGCAGGCATGGAGGAGTCTTCAGGGGAGGGGGTGCAGCAGGGCCTGGGCCAGCCCCCATGGGTGGCAAGGAAGCGCCACCCATCCCCGCTCTGTGTCCCACGCTCGGTCCCAGCCCCATTACTGTCCCTGGGCTTTGTCACAGCCCTGGGCCCTGCGGCCCCATTTCTGGCCCCAGGGCCTATGGCTGCACCTCCAGCCTCCACCCCAGCCCCAGTTAGGGCCCCAGTTCCCAGCCCCCGTCCATGGCTTTGGACCCACTCCCAGCCCCAGCTCCCATTTCCAGCTCTTGTGCGGGGGTGCAACCCCAAACGTTTGTGGCCCACTGCCTTAGAGAAAGGTTCCAAAGTCTTTCAAACCTATCAGAGAGTCCCATGTGCCAGGTGAGAATCCTTTGGTATAAACGTAACATGCGTTCAGCCCTTTGATTGGTTTATGGTACGTCTCCTCTGTCAGGCTTTGGTCCTTATATGTTCCCTGCTGTGGAAGAGCTGTTGGGTTACTGGTAGCTGCTGGCAGACACGGTTCATAGCCCTGGGAGAGAAAGCAAAGTGCAGGTCCTGTACTTTGGTCAGGCCTGCTGTGTGGAGGGAGACGAATGTGGGTCCCTGCCCAGAGAGAGGTGATGGCTGGAGGCCTGAGGGGACAATCCTTGAGCAGACCACGGAGGGGGTCAGAGGTGCAGTTACCCCAAGCCTGTGACTCTCTGCACTCACAGACATGTCTGGGGCACTGCATGGGTACGTGGTGCTCACTTCTAACACAGGGCGCTCTCTTACTGTGAGTCTTGCTGCTGAATTCATGCCACCCTCAGCCCCTTGCTGATTTCATTTCCATT
>NW_027133338.1:0-11539 GCF_026122565.2 Emydura macquarii macquarii | reverse complement strand
TGCTCACCTGGGACTCAACGCCACCCCCGATTTGTTCTGCCCTCCACTGCACTGTGTCCCTAAGTTCTTGTTTCATTCTTTTTATTAAAGATTTTTATTAAAGGTTTGCTTCTGTTTTTATTATTAAACAACAATCTATAGAACAAACTATTCACAATTCATTTCTAAAGAGCCACCTACTGACTTGTTGGACTCTGTAAAAATCTAAAACGATTGATTGACCCTTTTATTAAAGCATCTATTAATCATTAATAAATCCCTTATAAACGGAACCTTAGGAGAAAGTGTGACCCAAGGGAAATGTGTGACCCACATAATAACGCAATGGGCTGCCCTGCACTACACTGGAGCTGGGAGGCAAGTGGTAATTCCCAGCAGGTCTGCCCTGTCCTGCCCAGTCGATGCTGCCTGCCAGTGAGAGCCAGAAGTTCCCAGGCCCCCGAGAGGAAGGCATTCACATGGGAACAGAGAGAGAAGCTGGAGATGGGACCTTTCTACCAGCTCCTCCTTCTTGGCCTGAAAAGGTCTCTGCATGAGGCTGCTCAGTTCATTTTTGTCTTTGCTTTTCCAGGCTGGAAGGAGCCTGGCAGGGCTCTGTGGAGGGAGGCCTGGGCCTTTTCCTTTTGAAGAGCTCCAGCGCCTGGATGGGCCATAACTTTCCCTATGTGCATTTTTATTATGGAGCCTGATGCTGCAGCCCCAGCCAGCCCTGAATATCACCCCTACAGAGGCCTGGACGGGAGCCAGACTTGGCTACAGGGTGGTGGGAACAGGCCACTCACAAGGGCCCAGATCCACAAAGGTTCTTAGGTGTCTTAAGTCCCAGTTTTAGGCTCCTCTGAGTTCCACAAACCTCTGCTTGGCTGCGGCCGAGCCCTGTAGGTGCCTAAACTCTCTGAGTGCCTGAACTTTCACTGTCAAAGCTGCCTGGCACCTACGTGTCTGCCTCTGGGCATGTGCTCTGCTGCCTCTCCCTGGGCATCTGGACACCCAAGCCTCAGTGCCACCCACGAGTCAGGGGAGATGGTGCTCCTCCACCCAGCTTTTCTGCGCTGCCTGATGTGGTACCGGGACAGGCTTAGGCACCAGACTCTGGGAGGGGTGGAGCTTCAGACACCCCCCTCCGGCCACCATCTCTCATTAGCCAGCTTGGCAGGGGGCCACCTAGCACGCTGGCTTTTGTGGGTCCCATTCTTAGCCCCCATCTCTCCCCATTCATGGCAGAGGAAGCATGGGCTCCTAACTCAGGCTGTGTGGACAGAGGCAGTGTTAGCCCATTGGGGGCCCTACACAGGAAAATTTTGCCCCGCCCCCCTCAGCACTGACAGTCAGAGCCCCGGGGCTGACACTGGAACCCTGCAACCCAGGGCTGATGCCAGAGCTCACTATCTGGGCCTGACAGCCCAAGCCCTGCAAAGAACCAGCCAACAGGAAGGTTGGTCGGTAAGTGCTGCTCTGCCTTAGGGAGCAGCCTGCTTTGATCTCGCTGGTTTTGGTTCCTGGCTGTTAGGGTTCTAGCTGTTAAGTAACTGCTCTGTAACTGTAACACTGCTAACTTCCAGAAAGTTATACCCGTAAACTGCCGTAACTGCTCTGTTGCATGCCATGAATATAACACACAGCTGTTAAACATTGTACCTATGGCCCAGACAATGGCACTGCTTAGTCACCTGACAAAGAGGTATTTGACCTAAGCCCCCCTTATGACTATTATCAACTCTGTTTTCTTGAAAACCAACAGGGGGAATCCCTCATAGAAAGAAAAAGAACGATCACTCATCTAAAAACATGAGAGCAGAGATTATCTTCCTGCAGGAAAGCCACCTTAACAATTTGGATGCGCAAGAGTGTAATAGGAAGGGACACATCTCCTTAATCAACATGGATTTAAAATATTTGTGAAAATATTGGCCAAGAGGCTTGAAAAATGTAATGAGTGAGATGGTTCACCCCAGTCAGGTGGGATTTACTTAAAAAGGCCTGGTTCAAATACACACAGCAGTTGATTAATGCTATGGCATTTCATCAGCACTGTAGATGCTCCCATGCAAACATTTCACTCGATGCAGAGAAGCCTTTGACAGAGTGAACGGGAAATATCGGTTTCTTACCCAGGATAAATTTGGGTCAGGGAAATTCTGAAGTTCATGGATAAAGCTGTTCTAGTCCAATCCCAACTCTTGTCTCCTAACACAGAGCACAACATCGACTCACGGACTTTAAGGCCAGAAGGGACCATCATGATCTAGTCTGACCTCCCACACAGAGCAGGGCACAGAACCTCACCCACTCACTCCTGTAATAGACCCACAACCTCAGGCTGAGTTCCTGGAGGCCTCAAATCATGATTGAAAGACTTCAAGTTACAGAGAATCCAGAATGGTTACCCTAAATAGAAATCAAACATGACTTGTAACTATAACACAATATACACAACTATTAGAAGATATACAGTACAGGAAATACTACTAGAACATATATGGTACAAGAATGTTCTGAATAATACTATTCCTGTAACTTAACACTAGAATACTGAGCACTATTCTCTAACACTGCATTCATTAATAACACTCAATACACATTTTATTATTAGAATCCTTAACAATCTACCATCCAGCCAGCGTTAGGCCAGGCGGTTGCTGGATGGTCAGAGAGGGAGAATCTCACTCAGATCACAAGCATCCAACTTTACTGACATGCAGACTCAGGTGGCCTTTTACTTACACAACCTTTAAAACGTTCCCCTCTTTATCCGGGAAGGTCCTTCTGCTCTGCCCAAAGATTGCTCAGAGAGTTACCCCAGGCCCACACACAGACTCAGTCAGCCCGGTTGTCTAAAGTCTAAGGTGCACCTTTGCTACAATAATGCTCATCACTGTCCAGATGTTTTCATGGCAAAGGTCTTGTCAGTGAGCAACTTTCCCCCTGCAGAGGCTCTTCTCCTCCCTGATCTCAGCTCTCTGCCCACTGCCTGCTGACAGCTGGCTATATATAACTATCCCTTTCAGGTAGGGAGGGGTCACGTTAGGAGCAAGAACATCAAAATGGAGAGGGGAGGGGCTAGGAGAGAGGAGGGAGTTAGCAGTGAGCAGAGAGGGGAGCTATTTTATAATTCCCAAAACCAGATTCACTTGCTAATTTTTATCCTAAAGATCCTTTTCCTAAAACTTATCAATATTTTAAATACCACAGAATGTCCAGACACTGATACCACTCTTTATTTGTTTAATTAATTATGGTTATTTTTGTTACAATTTTAAACCCCTTCTCAGGCGTTTCTTCAACCTTTTTCACCTGATCATTCTACCTAGCAGATTCAAACAGCTTGAGACAAAAATCTCTGGCTACACCTCCCTTTTATTTTACCAAAATTGACACCATCTTTGGGTCCTTCTTGTGGGGTGCTGGTAACAAGCCCAGATTCTCCTTACACAGGTTGCAGCTCCCTGTCAAACAGGTGGTTTTAGATTTCCAAACTTTCCACTCTACCATCAGGCAATAACTCTTAGCCAAGCCTTCCCTTGTGTGGTGCAGCCCTGGAATGACTCCAGCTGGAAGCGGAATTGGTGGCTTCTTCACCCCTTTCCAGTGCTGCACATGGATTACTACGAATTCCCTAAAGAACAATGGCCCACCACTGTGGCAGCTGGAAATACTTGGTGTCTGATGTTTACTAATGTTAAAAATCACCTCCTTTTACATACCAAGGTCTCTTTGTGGGGTAACTCAAAACTCTGTCTAGCAGGCAGCCCTGTCCCTGGCCTGATTGTATTAGGAGAGGGATTTTGACCATCAGTCAATTTATTGAAAATGACACTTTCCCCCCTTCCACAACATAACAAAAAAGGTTCAGTCTAGAGATGAAGGAGGAGTGGCACTATATCCAGCGTAACCATGCCATCTCCAGCTGTTTGGACCCAGTGTCTGTGCTATCGCTGACCCAGCTGAACTGCTTTCATCTCTCCAATTATTACCCAGATCGTCAATACCTATGGCAACAGTTGGCTAGAAAATTTGAATTAAACACAAATTCTCTAGAAAAGAAATGGGAGGAGGAACTAGGCCAAGTATTATCTGCTATCCAATAGAAACAAATTTTAGCCACTACTCTGAATTGCTCCTTGGATCTCTATTTAAGATTAATCCAGCTGACAATCCTACGGCGAATGCATTGGACCCCTTGCCAATTGTTCAAAACAGGATGCTACTAAATCAGACAAATGTTGACGCTGTGACTGAGCAGATGCTGACTTTACCCATATGCTCTGGGAAGGCTCCTATACTCGCAGAACTGAATTGCACGGTTAATTTTTTTTCCTATCAAATAAAATTCTGTTGTAAAAGAAACAGGTAATTTAAAACCTAATGGATATTAACTGGAAGCTGAATAAATCTGAAACACTTTGGCTAAGCACAGCACTAATAATTGCTAAAAGACGAGTATGACAAAAGGAAATCCAAAAATTGACCAACCATGGAAGACTGGAGCATAGACATTGTAAGCTTGGCTGCTGGGGAAAGAATTGAAAACCATACCAGAAATAGCTAAGAACAATTCTCAGAGCTATGGGATGTTTTCCTGGCAGTATATCACTGACCCTATTAAATATATGGGGGTCCCCTTGCCTCCCACTGCTCTACACCCACTTCCATCCCTCCCCGTCTCTATCTCCTTCCTCTGAACTTTCCCTCTATTTGTTATTTTAACTTAATTTTTCTTTAACTTGTTGGATTTTATCAGCAAATTTTGTTTTTCTAAATTGTGTAATACAAAAAATTGATTTACATTTTACCCCTCATATTATAGATCTCTTTCAAATGTACCTGTGATTAGCTAGCAAATGGTTCACATATTGTGAGGTGTTAATGTGTTATGAGAAGTTTAGGTGCCATTGGTTATGTCTGTTTGTTCTGTGTGTGTTTGTAGCTATTTAAAAATGTAATAAAAACATAACATGAAAAACCAAAGCCACACTCAACAACTCCCCTAGCCCTGGCTCTGTCTCCCCTGCCCCGGGGCTGTGACACTGGGGGTGACTCGCTGCAGCTCAGCCCGTGCCCCGCTGGGAACAGCAGGAAGGGAAACGCCCCAGCCAGCACCAGCCAAACCGGCTTCTCTGAGCTCAGGAAAGGGAAAGGGAAACTAACCCGCAGCGGCTGTTTCCTCGCCAGGGTGGAGAAGCCATGGCTACTGCCGGGGAGCTGGCCGGTAGCTTAGAGGACGAAGTGACTTGCTCCATCTGCCTGGAGTATTTCACAGAGCCGGTGATGACTGAGTGTGGGCACAACTTCTGCCGAGCCTGCATTAGCCAGTGCTGTGGGGAGCCAAACTTCCCCTGCCCCCAGTGCCAAGAACCCGCCCAGCAGAGACACCTGCGGCCCAACAGGCAGCTGGGCAGCGTGGTGGAGTTAGTGAAACGACAGAGGCTGCAGGCGGTGCCAGAGCCCGAGCGGGGCAGAGTGTGTGAGAGACACCAGGAGACTCTGAAACTCTTCTGTCAGGAGGATCAAACCCCCATCTGCCTGATCTGCAGAGAGTCCCGGGCTCACCGCGCTCACACCGCGCTGCCCATCGAGGAGGCTGCCCAGGAGTACAGGGTAGGTGCAGTTATTGCCATGGCTGGGAGTTACAGGCCCAGCCTCTGCACTCACAGAGCCCCTGGCCTGGGTCTCAGCCGCCCTGGATTGGAACCTGGGAAGTGCCGGATTCCGGGACGAAAGAAAGTTCCTGGGGCTGATGGTGCTGGGGAGGAGCCGGGCCGGGCCCAGCAGCTCTGCCCGGGGAGTTCCCTTGGAGCTGGGGTCAGTCACTTTTCAGTGGGTTGGAGAAGGGGACGTGGTTCCCCAGCCTCTGCTCAGTGATGATCACAGGGCACAAAGCAAGGACCGGAACCAGCCCCCAGAGCCCTTGTCTGTGTTTGCAGGAGCAAATCCTGAGCCGCCTGCGGCGTCTGAGGGAGGAGAGAGAAGAGCTCCAGGAACTGAAATCCGACTGGGACAAGGAGAGCGAGAGGCTCCTGGTAGGTGCCCTGCCCCACCCAGCAAGTTTGCCCAGGGGCGCCAGCGACAGCAGCACGGGGAGTCTCTGCCCTGTTTGGTGTTTGTAATTCAGAAGGGTGAAGGATTTCCAGGGTCGATGCAGTGAGGGAGTTTAGGGCATTTTAACCAGAGCGAGGCAGACTCTGCTCTCAGGTCCCTGGTGTAAATCAGGAGTGACCCACTGAAGTCAGTGTGGTTAGGGTCAGATGCTCAGATGCTCAGCAGGATCAGACCCCGGGATTAATTCCCACTCAAGTCAGGGGGGTCACACAGGGTAGCTGGGGGCAGCCTCTGGCTCTGCCTCTGTAGCACTGGGGGTGAGAGGAGACTAAAACTGCTGAATGTGCACAGGTGTGGTAGGGGGTCAGGGTGAAGCTGGGGGAGACATTTGCTGCTCCCAGGGTTTGAGTGTCAGACATTTCCAGTGATGCCATCGGGTGGTTTGGGCAGCAGCGTTTGCCAAGGCCTGGTCTACACTGAAATCTGTTGCTGGTACCGTGATGGGGTTTGGGGGGATGATTTTTTGGTGACATTTTTTACTCCTGGCCAGAGCCCTGGTGTAGACACAGTTCTACTGGCAGAGAAGTGACATGAAACACCCTGTGCAGCTTGGACAAGACTTTGCGCCATTTCCCATGATCCCCCACTCTCCCCGTGTCCCCGCCCTGCCCTGTCCCTTTCTGTGCCCCCTGTTAAGGAACCATTACAGACACATGAGTTACAGATACAGGCTTTAATCAGATAAAAGCCTGCATCCTCTCATGTAGTTAATTTGAGTCAGGGTCCTTTTTCAGCTGAGACAAAAAGGCTGGACAGACACGCAGATAGGTTCATAGGAAAAGAATCATTTATTCAGCTGAAGGCTTACAAGAGAGTAAGCGCTGATTCCTTCTTCACTGTGGACTTTTATACCCTAGACATATGGGAGTGGGGCACCCTTATCTCTAAACCAGCTAATGCACACTTCCTGTTTCTTCCTGGTAGTTTTACTTATATGACATTCCCATGCCTACTTCCTTTCCTTTCCTGTTATTTTCTGCTTACATGACATTTCTACTTTCTAACTACATGACATTTTTATGCATAACTTCCTTTTTCATTGTTACCTATTTCTATACCCTAAGCTAATAATTCTTATTCCCTTACACCCCCAGAGGCAGACGGAAGTGGAGAGGCAGCTGGTGGTGTCTGAGGTTGAGCAGCTGCGCCTGTTCCTGGCTGAACAAGAGCGCCTCCTGCTGGCTCGGCTGGGAGAGCTGGATGAGGAGATTGGGAGGAGGAGAGAGGAAAACAGCACCCAGCTGTGCGAGGAGATTTCCCAGCTCAGCGCCCTGATCACGGAGCTGGAGTGGAAGTGTCAGCAGCAGGCGCATGAACTGCTGCAGGTGAGAGTGTCAGACGCGCCCAGAGCCCAGTGCAGGGAGGGGACGGCCCCGGAGTCACTTGGGGCTCACAGGGTAACTCAGTGCAGAGAGCGTGGTCTGGGGTGTCCTCAGGACCAGGAGCCCCGAGTCTTCAGAGTTACAGGAGTTTGGGCAGTTGGGGAGGGAAGGAAGGAGAGGGAGGCTGTTGAAAGGCTGTTCCAGCCGCAGGATTCAGATCAAGGGCCCAGTCGTCCCTGCAGAGCAGCTGCTGCAAAAGGGGCTCTGCTCGCACTAGCACAGCCCTTTAGTGCCTCCACCCCACTGGGGAGCAGTCTGTGGGGCTGCGGCTGTGGGAGCAGAGTGACCCGTCTGGGGCAGTGGCTGGGCTGGGCACTGACTCTCTGCTCTGTCTCTCATTCCCCTCTAGGGTGTCAGAAATGCCCTGAGCAGGTACATCCGGGCTTGTCTGCCCCTCATGCCCTGTCGTGCTGGGAACAGGCTCAGAGACCCGGCTACAGACCCAGCTCCCAGATCCCTCTCACCCTGTGGATCCTGCCCCCCTCCCTCCCCATCGTCCTGGGGCAGCTGGAGCTGTGGCTCTGTGACCCATCCTGCGGAGGGGATCGCCCCCTGGGCTGGAGAACCCACTCTGGAGCCGGGCTGGCTCAGGGCATCATTACTGGGGCTGGGGCCTGTCACCCCGAGGGCCCAGCTGGGACCTGGCCCCAGCTCTGTCATGGCCCAAAGCCTGTCCCATATGAGGGAGGCCCAGGAGCCTGTGGGGAAATAGCCGAGTGTCCCAGCTCACACTTCAGAGGGACTGTCTCCACGTCCAAGAATCCCCCACCCCATGGGGAGTGATCAGGCCCCTTGCAGGCTGAGAGGAGACACCAAGGGATGGCTGGGCCTGAAAAATGGGCCCCTCTCTCAGCCCTGGGAGCGGCCCCTCCAGGTCCTGGTGGGGAACATGGGCCGGGCCGGGTGTGAGGGGAGCTGGGGCTGGCGATGCCCAGGCTGTGTTTTCTCTGTGGCCCCAGGCTGGGCCCCGGCAGATTGTGCAGGCACTAAATTCCCTGGGCAGCAGAGGTCACGGCCCTGTTAGCTCTGCCTGTGGACCCAGCTCCCACCTGCTCCCCTTTCTGGATTTGGGGTACGGGGACTTAGGGCTGAAGAGGGAGAGCAATAAACACACTCGTGTCTCTGCAGGGGAGAGGAGGCGACGTCTCCACATCCGGAGCCCAAATCCCCTGAGCTGGAAAAGAGAATCTGGGCTTTCCCTCGAGAGAACAATCTCCAGGCAGCTGTGAGGGGATTCCTGGGTAAGGGACGCTCCGAGGGTTTCTCTCTTATAGTGTCCGGGCAGGGACAGGTGGGGGACTCCCATGGGGAAGCTGCAGAGCTGAGACTGCAGGAGGGAGGCCCTGTTGGTTGGGTTGTTGTCAGTCCCTGAGTGTTCATACTGAGCGGGGCAGATCATTCGCAGTCACTGCCGCTCTGGCCTGGCCAGCTGAGCTCAGGGGCTGACTCTCCTGCAGCTGCTGCTGTTCAGAATTTCTGGGTGTTTCTCTCCGGCTCCAATTTGCTGCTCACTGCTCTAGATCTGCAGTTCAGCCAGCTGAGGTTGAACATGGAGCTGCCACAAGGATCTACAGGGTAAGAATCTGGTCTGTGGATCCGTGGGCAATTGCTGCACCCACAGCCGCAGCCAGCACTGCTGATGGGGCAGCCATTGATGGGCTGTGAGCTTGTGGGGCCAAGCACCCCTGGATGTCCTGGGTCCTGCCCAGAGGCCCTGGCTGGCAGGGCCACCCACCCTTGGCCCAGGCAAGCTGTTTAAGGCCTAGGGGAAACTCCTGGAGGCTGCCTTGGTACAAATGTAATTCCCTGACCTGCTGCTGGGTTAGACCCTCCCTCATTTTTGCTTGTTTGACTTGTCCCAGCCCTGTCCCAGCCTCGCTTCTGCCTTGGACCCAGCCCTGCTCCTGCCTTCCTTGACCCAGATAACCTAGGTCTAACTCTCAGCTCCCATTCCTGGCTCTGACTCTGGTTTGACCCTTTGCTCGGGCATTCAAACACCCCAACGCAGGCTAAGCAACTATCCCTGCGGCAGCGCCTTCCTGCTGGGAAACGAGAGAGTCTCCCTCCAATGTGCCCTACATGGGCAGAGGGACAAGAGGGATATTTATTGGGAACGTTGGTAGCTGGTCAGCGTGAGACACGATACCATAGACTCAGGCCAGGTTGTCAGCTCCCTGGTGTCACTGGAGCTTTGCTGATTTACACCAGCTGAGCATCTGGCCCTAGTGTTTTGAGCACCTTAGGGCAGATTTTCAGAGGTATTTAGGGGTGTGGTGGGATTTTCAAACACCCCAAAGCAGATCAAGCACCTATCTCCCATTGATTTCAATAGGAGTGAAGTGTCTGAGCTGCTTCAGCACTTGGACAAATCTCCCGAGGTGTCTGTCTGCATCTTTAGGTGCCTAAATCCCAGTGAAAAGCTGCTTCTTGGGCCTTAGGCCTGGTCAGCACCAGAAAATCAGATCAGCAGAACTGTCTGTCAGAGGCATGAAAAATGCACACCCCGAAGTGGTGTAGTTAAACCGACCTGTGTCCCTGCCTCTCAGGGACGTGGGGTAACTGCACCGATGGGAGAACCCCTCTGTCGGCATAGGGAGCGTTTACACTGAAGTGCAACAGTGGGACAGCTGTAGCAGTGCCACTGTAGCGGTTTAAGTGTGGACAAGCCCTTAGTGCCTCTTCTCTCACTGACATCGTATCATCTGGAAGCTGTGATCGAATGATTGTTAGCACTGGTGATACCGGGACTGCGACTCATTATTGATTTTTCTTTTTCTCTCTTTCCTTGCAGAGGGGCTGGCTGCAGAGAGAGGTGAGAATCCTGAGTAGCTGTTCTAGGGCAGTGTTACCCACACACTAGGGCACCCCCACACTTTCCAGGTCCGTAGGGCTCCAGGGAAAGGCATCTACCTTTACCCAATTCACACTCTACGGCTCAGGGTCACCCATTCCCAGGCCATAGGGCTCTGGGTGCTGTTGTCAGTTGGCTGCGTGTGTGTGTGCTCCCCGTGTGTTTGCTGTCCCAGCTCTGCGCAGAAAACCAAGACTCCATCCCACAATCGAATAACTCGACACAACCACAGATCTGCTGAGCAACAAAGGCACCTGGCCACGTTTATTGCCAAACGAGCACAGCAGAAAGTGCCCTATACGTGCTACACGTTCACTTAATATCGTGTGTCCCTGGCAATGGACCAGCTCAGTGAATGGCAGGACTTTCCTTTCCCCGCTTGACCAGACAAAGATGTTTCCTCTGAAACCCCCTTTTGTACATTGATACACACAAATTATGTAGTAGTTGGCACCCCCTAACGTGGCAAGGTGCAGCCCTTCGACATGGTGTGATAGCACCTATAACCTAGTACCGGATGGTTCGGTCAAAACGTCTCTATTCATCATCTTAACAAGACATTTCTATCCATTCTAGTGTCATGTGAGGAGGTGAGTGCACCTCGTTATCTCTGGGGTATTAGGATGTCCTGGGGCCTTTCTGGAATGTGCTTTTATTCAGTAATCTTCGGAATGTGTGTTTGTTTATACCAGCTCTGTTCTTGCCAGTTACTGTGAGCCTGACTTCTGCTTCATAACAGACTTGGCCACTTTAGCTCAGGCCTCATGTCTGGCCTGTTATGCTAGGCCTCATGTTTCAGGCTCTTACTTTCTACTACAGGTGTGACCTGGTTAATTGAAGTGCCCACCCTTTCCCAATCCGTAGGGCTCTGGGCATTATTTTCTGTGGGTTTGTGGGATCTTTTACCAGCGAAGGAGCCTTACACAGTAATATCCTTATTCTCTCTTTATTAACAATGACCAAACATAGTACCCAAGCTAAGCATACAGGGCTATGCTCTCCAATACTGATCGAGCAGGGGTATCAGGCAAGGTCAGTCTGGTCTGGATACTCGTTGCTCCACGTCAGGGTCATGCAGAGGGTTCTACCAGCTCTGATCTTTTCTTCATCTAGCTAGTCTCCCTCTTGAACCCCAGTTTTTATAGGGAAACTTGAGTCCTCTTTAGCTACACCTTAACCAATCATATTACAAAATAATTATTTGACC
>NW_027133337.1:0-1152 GCF_026122565.2 Emydura macquarii macquarii | reverse complement strand
GCGGGCTGGCTTGAATGGGGGGGCATTTAGTATATTGGGTGACAACAGTAGGGCAGAATCATAATAATCCATGTGGGATATGCCATGTCAGGTACTGTTAGGAAGGTTATAATGTGCTCAGTAAGATAATAATACTTATGTTCATGTGTGATATTTGAAATGGAAGTTATAGATGTATTTGAGATGTCTGTGTTTCAAATTGTTCTGCCTGGGCAACACCCCAGATAGGAAAGCTGCAGAACAATGACCTGCATAATGGCCCATCAAGGCATTCACAGGTGCAAGGGGCCCTGAGGGAGAGGCCAGCATCACCACTGAGTCACCAGAATCTGCTTATGTGACTCTGGACTCCATTGCAGGCAGCCTACCTGATGAAGCGTCAGGACTGTCCCATGTGACTATAGACCCCAGGCACACCGGAGGAGTCACCAGGATTGGCCCATGTGACTATGGACTCCATTTTGGGTCTTGTGACTACCCACAGGCCGCATGGCCGGAGGAGGGGGTTTATAAGATCAAGCCAGAGAAACCATTTTGTCTTTGTTCCTGTCCAGTCTGCAGACATACACCTATCTCTGGACCAATTCATCTTGCAGCTGAACCGAAGGACTTAGACCCATCCAGGTACTGGATGTGAACCAGAGGAAATTATACAAGCCTGCAAATCCACATTTCTTCCAGAAACCTGAAGTATATGGACTTTTAATCATTTGTATATCTCTGATTTACTTTAACCCTTTAACATTTCTCTCCTGGTTTATTTCTTTCCCCTTACAATAAACCTTTAGTTTAGATACTAAAGGATTGGCTGTTAGCGTGGTATTTTAGGTAAGATCCAAACTTATATTGATCTGGTGCTGTGGCTGACCCCTTGGGGTCAGAGGGAACCTTTTCAGCAAAGAGCAGAGAATTTAAGTACCTGGTCTCTTTGCTGGACCTGGTGCTGGTTTGGGAGCCTGGAGCTGAAATGCAGTGAAGGGGGCTGTGGGCATTTGTGGACTGGCTTCGTGATATCCAGTGTGGGGTAATCAGAAGCAGTTCGTGGCTGGTTGGGAAGCCGGGCTTCAGTGTCACCTACCAGCATGGGGAGAATCTGCTCTCCTTTTGCAGCCTGCCCTGACCTTGGCATTATCAGCTGGCAACCCTGGGCAC